>NC_081541.1:33442006-33480387 GCF_901000735.1 Corylus avellana | reverse complement strand
AAATATGATAGATTAGTTAAATAACTAATCTATCATATTTGTAAGTTCCTACAATCCTACAGTTGCATGTGATTAACAGTTTAATATAATATTAATTCTCAATTAAGAGAAAAGAAAAGAAGAATTCAAAAAGTTAAAAATAAAAGATAGTGGGTTCAACTAATATCTATCTATGCAAATCAAGGTCTTGAAAATTAAGTTCAACTAAATGATCTAGATATTCAAAAATCTCTGCAAATCAACGGTACTCCTAAATCAAATCAATATCTTGCTCTAATCTTCTTCAGTAATATCATAGGTTCATATACGATTTAATTAATTATATGACTAACATATTATATTTGTAAATTCCTACTGTTGTCATTAACAATTTAATATAATATTAATTCTCACTAAGAGAAAATAAAAAAGAATTCAAAAAATAAAATAAAAGAGAGTGGGTTCAACTAATATTTATCTATGAAATTATTATTTATTTTAGTTAATGTAATTTTCAAGATAATGTGTTTAATGCAATTCAAGAATATAATTTTATGTTTAGGTTATTTAAATGTTGAGCAATTATTATACACATTTAAGGATAGTTAAGAAAAATTTGGTAATAAATCTTCAATTAAAAATTCAAATTTTAATTAGTTGATGATTAGATGAAATCGTTGGATCTTTGTGCTTTGATGGACATGCGGGACATAAGATTATTGCCTTTTGAGTTTGTGCATATCCCATCATGCATTAGCATCAACGACTCACATTTAATCAAAACAAAATTGAACCCTTCAGTGCGTTTTTCATTAGAATTTATGTGATTTAAATACAAATCCTTAATTAGCCAATACCAAAACGCACCATTTTTAATTTGTAGCATTAATTACTATTGACTTAGTGTTTAATGAAATTCAAATAAGTTTTCTCTTTTAATTAGTATTATCGGCATGATATTTTTTTAATAAAATATATATATATCCTAGCGTTGCGAGAAAATACTGCGAGAAGAACTGAACAACTAGCTCCATCGATCATTTCAATATATATTTGTAAATTAGTTATAAGGGTCCTGATTTTCTCCTTAAATTTCGATCAATTAAATCATATATGTATATATGTAAAAAATCATATCAATTAAATCATATATGATTATATGAATAACATATTATATATATATGTAAGTTCTTTTTTTTTTTTTTTTTTTGAAAATAGAGGTAGATATAATTTCTTAAGAACCTTTCTCATCGTTTACAATATCCCAAATAGTAACGGGGAAATTATTAGTCCAGGTGATCTCTTGGTTGATATGTAAGTTCTTATTGTGATTGACAACTTAATATAATATTAATTATCACTTAAGAGAAAAGAAAAAATAATTAAAAATAAAAAATAAAAGAGAGTGGGTTCAACCGTATGGTTCACCTAATATCTATCTATCCAAATCAATATCCTAAAAACTAGGTTCAACTAAATAGTCTAAATTTTCGAGAATCGTTTCAAATCAACACTCCTAAATCAAATAAATACCTTGCTTTGATCTTCTTTAGCAATATCATATATGGTTTAATTAATTATATGACTAACATATTATATATGTAAGTTTCTACGTACTGTTGGGATATGATTAACAATTTAACATAATATTAATTATCACTTAAGAGAAAAGAAAAAAGAATTCAAAAAAATTAAATAAAAGATAGCGGATTCAACAAATATCTATTTATGCAAATCAACATCTCGAAAACTAGGTTCAACTAAACCGTCTAAATTTTCAAAAATCTCTGAGAATGAGATTCAACACTCATAAATCAAATCAATATCTTGATTTGATCATCTTTTTTCAGCAATATATATATAGCCCCTTATCACGCCCCTACCTATTGCAAATTCTGCTCATTCATACAAATTTCGCACACATCTCAAGTAAGTAAATTTTTCTTATTTCTTCTGATCAGTCTTATTTCTTATTTCTTATTCCTATCATTTTAAGAGTGTTTAGTTCAATTTGTAAATTTTTTCTATTTCTTGATGATATGACAAAATTATTAAGTTATTTGTATTGATGCATAGCCTTTCTTGATCCAATAGTATGTTTTGGGCAGTGAAAAGTTGGTCTATAAAAGTACAATTAAAAACTCATTAAAAATTTAAAATTATAAAACAATAATAATTAAAAAAACTAAAATATAAAAAAAAATATATATATAAAAACAAAAGGGGTGCTGTGGCCGGAACCACCACGCATGGCTGGTGGCCATTGGGGTTGTCCGGCCACCCCTGAAACCGCGGCATCATCGGAAACGTACGTATCGATTGCGCCACCACAACCAGGAAAAGCGAAGCTTTCGAATGGGTGAATTAGCTGCAGCAACCTCGGGTCGAACCGCATCACCAATCGCCCCTCCAGTGTGGCCATGGCGGCGAGCCTACGCATTGCCATCTCTCGCTCTATCATCAGCGCCGTCCTCACCTTCGCCTCGAGCACTCGGCGCCGAGCGATATCGGCGACAATTAACTCTTCTCTAATCTGGTCCTTCTCGAGCTCCCACTCGATCGCTTCTAGAACGTCACCCGGATTTCGCATTGGTCCCGGGCCTGTTCTCGGATCAAAATCAGTGATAAAAGTCAGATTTTTAAGCGCATGTGTCGCGTGTTTGGTTCTCGGGAAAATGTGGGAAACGAAAAGGAACTATCAATTATGGGTTTTAAAAAAGCTTTAGTTTTTCATTAATTAACTGAACCAGAACAGTGTAAGACATGAGATTTAGACAGTTTCCTTTCTTTTCTCAACAAACAAACAGAAAAAAATAACATCCAACAAAAATTAAAGAAAAACAGTTCGATTTACACGAAAACATTATGAAATTCAAAACAGCACAAATCACAATCAAATTAAAAGGCTTTATTTTCTTTTCCTGTCTCCCATTTACTCAGCAGCTAGCGAACAGAGACATATAGAATAGAGGATTGATATACTTGCCCCCCTACTTTAATAGAGTTAGAGATTCGGATTGGGCTAAGTCAAGGGCTAGTCAAAAGTCAACAAAATTTTCTCAAAACTTTGTTAACTCTAAAGCTAGTCAAAAGAAATGACATATATTAAGCATTCCAAAATATTATTGGGGTGGTGCCTCGGCGGCCCCAATTTTTTTTTTATATATATATATATAATAATAATAATAATAATAATAAAAAAAATTTAATTAGGTGCCACATCATCACTGATAATTTTTTAATGATTTATTACTAAAATAGCTAAGATCATTCATTTGCTTCAAACATTAGTAATTGCATAATTAGCTATTTTATGCTTCAACCACGGGTTTGAAGCTTTACTCCCATTCATAATTTATTACTAATTTTTAATTGGTAATTGCATAATTTTTTTTTCTTGATTTTTGATTTTTGATATCTTTATGCCTATTCTCATGTGCTTAACATAGAGGTAGGGTTAGAAGATGTATCTTTTACATGATTAACTTTCATTCAAGCATTTCACTAAATTTATAACTTTTTTTTTTTTTTTAGATTTACAATTATCGTATATATTAATCAATATATAATCGAGCTTTCATTAAAACAAATGTAGAAATATATTTTTCATTGTTAGGCTAGTGGGTGCTAAATACAATTAGAAAAAAGAAAAACGATTCAATATGTTATAGAGTTTAATGGACAAAAGTTGATGGTTAATATGTTTCTACGCATTTGATGTAGTTAGCAATGGACAAAAGTTGGATGACAAAGAATAAATGGTCGGAGGAGTATGTGAGGGGGGTTAATGACTTTTTGGAGTTCGCATTTAACAACGAAACTCATAATGGGAAAATTCGTTGCCCGTGTACGAGGTGTGCCAATGGCACCTCGTGGGTACGGGGTATGGTACACGCACATTTGATAAATTATGGAATTTGTCAAGGTTACACTTGTTGGTATGCTCACGGAGAACAGCTTGGAACTACTTCTAGTCATCAGGCTACTAACACCCCCTTTCATAGGGAGCCAATACATGACGGTTCGAGTGGGATGCTTGACATGTTGCATGAGGTTTTTCCTATTGTGACGGATCCTAATATGAGTCAATGCCCTATATCTGAAATGGGTGGGGAAGCTGAAGGAGTACACGAAGATCGACAAGGTACTAGTCAATGCCCTATATCCGAAATGGGTGGGGAAGCTGAAGGAGTACACGAAGATCGACAAGGTACTAGTCAGGGTACTGAAAAGTTTTATGAATTCCTCAATGATGCTAAGAAGCCACTATATGAAGGGTGCACAGAATATACTAAGTTTACTGCTATTGTAGACTTGTATAATTTAAAGTGTATGTCTGGGTGGAGTAATAACTCATTCACACTGTTGCTTGAAAAGTTGAGTAAAATGCTTCCACCAGATGCGTCGTTGCCCAATAACACATATCAAGTTAAAAAGTACATGAAGGAGTTGGGGCTTGGATATGAGAAGATTCCGGTCTGTCGTAATGGTTGTATGTTATTCTGGAAAGACAACGAGAATCTGGAAAATTGTACAGTGTGTGGAAAATCGAAGTGGAAGGATATTATGAATGTGGCTGAGTCATCTAAAAAATCGAAGAGAAAACCGAAGAAGATTTTGAGGTGGTTTCCTTTGAAATCAAGATTGCAGAGGCTATTCATGTCATCAAAAACCGCTTCAGATATGAAGTGGCATGCAGAGAATCGCACGAATGATGGAGTACTAAGGCATCCAGCCGATGCCTTAGCTTGGAAGGCATTTGATTCACAGTACCCCGATTTTGCTTCTGACTCGCGCAATGTCAGACTTGGATTAGCATCAGATGGTTTTAATCCCTAAAATTGGAAGATTTGGATCGACTTGAGTCTCAAATCCCTTACATACTGTGCCAATTGGAAATGGTCTTCCCACCAGGATTTTTCACAGTGATGGTACACCTTCTCGTACATTTGGCTACTGAATGTAGGCTAGGTGGACCCGTTCATTATCGGTGGATGTATGTCTTTGAAAGGTATGAAATTATTATATTGCAAACTAGTATTATTTTTTTCTTATTTGACATGATACTTATATACTTTATTTAATATAGGTGCTTACATCGATATAAGGGTTATGTACGCAATAAAGCGTCACCTGAAGGTTGTATTGCTGAAGGGTACATAGTAGAGGAATTATTGACGTTTTGTTCACGCTATTTGGAATCATCGCAAACAGTATTCAATAGACCCATTAGAAATCATGATGATGCTAGAGGAGAGGTCAAGAGTTTCAATCTTGATGAAAAATCATTGGCTCAGGCACATCGATATATACTCTTCAACTCTGATGATTTCATTTCATTCCACATGTGAGTTTCATTTTTAATTTGTACACTTAGAAATTCATTACATTTTGAAAAAGTAATCGTAACATGAATTTGTGGTGCCACCCACAAATATAGGATGCACGAGGAGCTAAAGACGAGAAATCGTAGGAATCGACGAATGACAAATGAATTAGATAAGTTGCACAGAGATCAATTTTGTGATTGGTTCCGGGGCTATGTAAGTGTTATTTTTAAGTCAAATAACTAATATTACGAGATTACACACTTAATTGTTATACTAATCGCAAATAACAATGTGCAAATATCAGGTTCAAAACATGGATGACTTTCGTAGAAATGAAATTGATGGTAAAATTGCATCTCATTCCATAGGTCCTATAAAAGTGGCCCAAGAATTTAAGCGATATGTTGTGAATGGCGTGCTGTTTCGCATTAAAGATTATGAAAAGGGCAAATCAACACAAAATAGTGGAGTTTGTGTATTTGAAGATGACACTGCATACTACGGCCAACTAACACGCATCATTGAGGTTCAATATTATGATGGATCACGATATGTACTATTCAAGTGTGATAGGGCAAACATTGCTCTGGGCAGGGGTTACAAGATTGATGACTTTGGCTATAGCCTTGTGAATTTTTCGCGTCTAATACACACTGGGGAACGGATTACTGATGATCCATTCGTATTGTCTTCCCAAGTTTCTCAAGTATATTATGTAGCTGATGAAAGAAACCCGAATTGGGTTGTTGTTGTGAAGACAAAACCAAGAGACGTATTTGACGTTGGTGAAGGGCACGTGGATGAAAATGATGTGGATGACTATAATGATAATGAACCTTCCAACCTTAACATTGAGGGAGTACTTGAGGATGTCATTGATAATCTTGTATATGATCGAAATGACATAGAAGGAATAACACTTGAAACCCCTGAGGATTTGAGAGATGAAATTCATCATGATGAAAGTCAGGATGACTTAACATAGTCATCGTTATGTATTCACTTTTGAAATGTTCACTTGTCCATGCAAGAGTGTGGATGTAAGTGTTCACATGATTGCTGATGATTTTTTTTGTGATTATTACATACTTTGGTGCTATTAGTCTGATATGATGTTGATTGGTGTAGGCATATGGCCCCGACCAAACGATTGAGGACTACCCGATCTGTGCAGCCTATGGAGGCCCCTACACAACACGATTCCATAGGTGATGGACCTTCACTTCAAGGAGCTACTAGCAACGATGATTTAGGAGCTTTTCTCCCTTATGAGGATCCTGAGCAGACAATTCCCACGCCTGGGGAGGTAGACACTGGCGGTATGTGTAACATATTGTTGCATTTTTAAAATTAATTAAAATATATTTTCCAAATTCTTAACATTAATTTTATTTTCTACACATTGCAGGCAACAAGAGAAGGCGTGGTGTTACCCGTATGCCAGGCATATGGAATTTACCGGAGGATGAAAAAGTAATCATCGAATTTAATGGCTTAGGTCAGCCAATTTGCGATCAAGGCTTGAAGTTCAGTACTTTCGCTGGCACACTTGTTAAGGATAAAAACATTATGCCTATAGATGTTGTGAATTGGAAGAAAGTTCCTAATAGACACAAGGAGGATGCGTGGAACTTAATACAAGTATGAAAATTCAATTTTATGTTGACGTCTTCTTTATATTTTTGTAATAATTTTAAAAATTGCAACAATATCATCATTAATTTTTTTATTTGATTGTAGAAAAAGTTCTTTATACCAGAACGCCAAGCTTCAAAAATCAAGGAGTGGGTATTGCACAACATGGGAAAGCAATTGCGGGAGTACCGGAGTAAATTGAAGAATACTCACTTCAGCAATTCATTAACTGCTGCAGAAATAGTGGCAAGTGCTGACTCAACCAAAATTAACATCATGCAATTTGCAAATCTTGTAAACTACTGGAAAGATGGAAAAGTTCAGGTACCAAATTTATAAAAATAATTTATAAGCAACTATAGGATTATAAATGTTTGACTCTATTATATTGACAACGTAGGAGAAGGCGCAAGTTGCTAAGGTGAGCCGATCAAAGCAAGAAATCCAGCACGCAGCAGGGGCAAAAAGCTTTGCTCGACGCGCCAATGAAATGGTACTTAGTTTTTAGTTAGTAGTACAATTGAAGTTGTTGATTTTGTTTACAAACCTGATAAATTGAAATGTGTAGAGGAAATCTACTGGGGTGATACCAACCAGGCCCGCAGTCTTTATTGACACACATAAGCATAATGATGGCACGCATGTGAATGATAAGACAAGACGAGTTGTTGTAAGTAATATTTAAAACCACTAGCTAACTAGTATTGTTTTAAATTTTATTTATTTCTTCACTCAGCTTAATGTGCTTACTACTGAATTTCATGGCTTCACTTGGTTACAGTCTCAAATGGAGGAAGACATAATGCAGGAGCCTCCAAACTCGCAAGAGGGTACCCAAGTAGGCAGCATGATGTACCATGCTAATGATGCCTACTCAAAATCTTTGGGTAAGGAACGTCATGGTCGCGTGCGTGGGTTTTGGACTAGGGATTACTCCTTCATCCCTTCCGGGTCATGGTAATTCACAATCTATTGCTAGTGCTTCTACACCAGAAGATGCACAAGAACTTGCGGCACTAAGGTTAGAGGTAGCAGAGTTGAGGCGACAACGAGAGGTTAAATTATAATCCAGCTATTTCTTAAATTATGTTATGTTGTATTACATTCATTTGGTTTCGTCAACTATGTTCTAAATGTTTATTGTATACAGGAAGATGCACAAGAAAGAGCGGCATTGAGGGCAGAGATAGCAGAGTTGAGACCTCTACTCGAAAACTTTAGGCAACGATGAAAGATCTTACTCATTCTACCTGACCAAATGATGCAAGATGTAGTAGATTAGAAGTTTTTATATTTACTTTGGACATGACTTGAAAGATTTTTGTTTTATAACTAGATATTGGTTTGGGTTTTTCAATTAGGGATATATGAACTTGGTCATAGTAATTTTCAATGGAATGTGTTTAATGGAATTTAAGATAATATTTCAAATTTTTAATGCCTCATAATATCATATATCTTAGGAAAAATTACACCTTACCGCCCCATAATATCATATATCTTAGGGGTAATATGAGAATTTTTGGATAAAATTGGTCGAATTGAAAAAAAATTGCAAGTTTGGGGGAGTGCATTGCAAAAATTGAAACATTAGTGGTCGAATTGAAAATCGTTCCAAACTTTGGGGCGGTAAGGTGTAATTTTCCCTATATCTTATGACTTATAAGATTATCTATGATAAGTATGATCATTATGACTCATAGTTATCCAAATTCTTAAATATCATCATATGAATCTCATAAGACCATATGTTATATAATTTATATAATTACTATATGATATGAATATAATCATTACATCTTAGTATTATCATTAGTTACATATGAATCATTAGATCATGTTGTCCAAGATCTAAGACCATATGATCAATATTAGTCATAATGATCATAATTCATAAATATGATAATATGATCTAATTAACAATTATCATATATATAATAATATGATTAATTCATAAGTATGATAATATGATCTAACGATTATCATATAATAATATGATAATTTTGAGTTATAATGATCATAATTCCTAAGAATGTGATGACATGATCTAAGTATTATCATATGATCTCTAACAATTCGTGCAATTTTCGATTTTATATAACATGATCTAATGATTATATGATTAAGCATTAATATTATTCACTTTTATTATTTAAATTCATATTTAATGATTATTGTGATGTTATTAAATTACACATATTTATTCAATTACCCTTGAAATATAAGGATTATATTATTTAATATTCATATTTAATGATTATTGTAATCTTATTAAATTGCACATATTATTCAATTACCCTTAAAATATAAGAATATTTTTAAAATAAAAAAGAGTAAAGTAAACATTTCTTAAATTTTTGGCACTAGCCGCCGAAATGGGTGAAAATTTAATTCACCCGCCCTTCTCAAAATTCCCCCAATTTTCGCCCTCATCTCCTTCGTTCACAGCATATCCCTCCTACCCCCTCTTCCGCTCTCTCTCTCTGCGAAATCTCTACCCTAGTTACGTCAATGAAGCTGGGTTGTGATGCTCGAGGCTATTCTCGAGGCTATGCTCCATTTTTCTCATCCATTTCTTCGCCGAAGAAATATACAGAAATAAATGTCCGGCTTCGCAGGCATTCTCGTCTCCGATCCATGGCTATGCTCCATTTTTCTCATCCATTTCTTCGCCCAAGAAATATACAGCAAGAAATGCCCGGCTTCGTAGGCATTCTCGTCTCCGATCCATGGCTGCAGAACCAGTTCACGCAAGTGGAGCTCCGGAGCTTGAAATCTCACGTAATTGATTGGTGCTCTGTTTGGTTTCCAAATGTAAGAGAAAATTAAAACTTTACTTCCACTTTGTGGCTCAGCTATTCGGTTTCACTTGGTAACTCTTATTGCTATTTGAATTTCTTTCTTCTAGTTTTGTCTGGAAAGATCTTATAAAAGTTGATGAGTTCTCTGTTTGGTTGTTAAGAAGACAGTCAGCAAAAAAAGAAATGTGAATCTTGTCAGCTTTTTTTTTTTTTGGGGTTAAAGTTTGAATTTGAAATCTGAGTTCTCGATTCCTCTGATTTCTGGTTGAGGAATGCGAATTGGATAGTGCTCCGTTTTGTTTCCAAGAAAATGTAAGAAAGAATATAAATTAAAAATTTAGCTCCACCTTTGGCATTGTCAAACATTTGTTGATGTTTGAAGTTCTAATTTTTGTACTTATGCCAGGAAAGATCTTATATTCTCTGTTTGGTTGTTGAAGAAAACGTAAGCAAGAAAGAAATATGAACCTCGTTGGCCTTTTCTTTTATTTGTTTATAACCGTATTTTAGACCTGGGTTTTTAATTCTTCTGATTAGTTGTGGAGGAGTGTGAATTGATTAATGCTCTATTTGGTTACCAAGAAAATGTAAGACAGAAAATAAATTAAATGTTGTACTTACTTTCCCCGTAGATTGGCACAGCTATTCGGTTTTGCTTAGTAAATTTTCAGTTTTTCACTTATAAATTTGAAAATGATTTGGCCTACAAAAGAATGTAGGAAGAAATTGTCAGAAGGTGAACCATAATTGTGTAATTTAAAATCATGGCAGGTGTATTTGACACTTAACTGCAAAAGATATTGTGGAAGGTTCCCCCAATCTGAACCTTGCTTTTGTTGCGCATATTTTCCAGCATAGGTGAGAATGGATCCTTCTTGAGAAATTTTTTTTTCCATTTTAAATGGTTGCTTTGGATGTTCTGGAAACTTGAGCACATTCTGAACCTGCTAGGTGATAGAGAGAACAAATGATGCTAATAATACGCTATGCTCTATCATGTTTATCATGATGCTACAACCATCTGATGCATCTTGACACCAAAAGACTGTCATAGCATGTCCTCGGTCATATGCTTTGTTGGTACCTCCAATGGTTTCTCTGCAGTGTGTACTCCAGTTTACAATTTTTTAAATATTCGTGTATGTGCTTATTGAACTTTAATAGTGCCAAAATATAGTTTTTTTAATTGTTTTATTTTTTACTTGACTCGAGTAAAAGCTGGGTTTGTAGAAGATACTGGTCCCTGAAGGTTTTGCTTTACAAAGTTTACTCCCTGAAATTCATGTTCTTAATGTGTATCTGTGCCAACTTGATGAATAAACAGTCATTAGCGTGAGTGAAATTCTAGTACAATGCAATTGATGTTCTCACCTCTGTTTGTCATAAAGGGCGTCTGCTATACTATTTTCCAGCACAGCAGAGGTAATTTTGTTTTATTTTTGTTCATCAATTTTTTTTGTGTGGCCATAGGAGATAAACTCACCAGGCTGAACCATGTTCTGTATTTTAATCAATTATGTGGCTACATTAAGAAGGATAAAGAAATTGGCATGATTGAAGTTGTCACACATACTCATCGCTTCAACTTGATTTAGTAATGGGCTGCACAAGTTCTTTACATTATGTAAGGTATATATGTCCCAAAACTTAGGTGTGCAACTTTCTGAAGGAAGCTTTATCATAATACTGCAGCAGATGCAATCTCAGGTTTTATGAAGTTCTTAAACTGAGATCCAGAAAAAAATACTATAACTTGATGTTGTCCATATTAATGGAAATTAAAGTGAACATCAATTACTTGATGAGCAAGATCATCACAAGGCAATGAAAGGCTAACATGTGGCCCAAGAAAGGGGGCATATTATTAGTAAAAGTTTTCTTTTGGATTGTTGCTTCAGATTTTTTTTTTTTGCTGGTTCCCCTAAGTTGTATGGGCAATTAGGGAATTTCATGGCTAGGACTGAATTTTATTTGGTTAACATTGAGTTGGTGTGCGAGCAATCATATATGAATACTTGAAAGTAATGCATTATTCTGATGTGGAGGTTTCTTCCTTGCTATCTTTCGGTTATGATTTTTACCTCTAGTTTGGGCATCATGAATCTTACACTGAAGCTTACTTTATCATTATAAATATTATTTGATAATATTGCTTTATAGAAAACAGAAACTATTCTTTAGATTAGGGGTTCTCTTGTATATTACATGTGTATTAGGGTTGCACTTCTTTGCACTTAATTAATGATATTGAAATTACTTAAAAAAAATGAACTATTCTTTTGGGAATGGGTCTTTAAATAATAAATTGGGGAAACTACACTTACCTCAATTTTTTCTTTAAATAATAATAATAAAAAAACTTTGTCCATGGCCCAGAGACCCAGGACTGCAGATCTCCATGGAGGAGACACGGCTGGCTGTGGGTGGGTCATTGCAGAGATTTTTTTGCAATTGAGGTGTAAGTTTTGGTGGTAGTATAGTTCCCCCTAATAAATTTGTGATAGTGGAGAATATTGCTGTATGTGCTTCTAAGGTAGAATTGTAGAATTGTTGGTTTATGCTTAGGGAGGTGAATTTTTATCTAGTAGAATGTGACTTGCAGTAATTGTACCGAAGATGGAAACTCCACTTCATCCTGGTGTGGATGGCATACAGACCATGGTTCACTGACAGGTGCTTAATTTTCTGCTCATTTGCTCATATTATTGCTTTCTTACCACAGCATATGAGTCGCTCATTCATTTGTTATTTGTGCAAGG
This sequence comes from Corylus avellana, assembly GCF_901000735.1. Classification (NCBI taxonomy): domain Eukaryota; kingdom Viridiplantae; phylum Streptophyta; class Magnoliopsida; order Fagales; family Betulaceae; genus Corylus; species Corylus avellana. The sequence goes on along the minus strand of NC_081541.1, from coordinate 33,467,883 downwards.
CATTACATTAGCAGAAATGGAGCGTTACACCCTACATCCCTCCTATTTCCAATATATTGTTTAACATGAAAATAATGTTCAGATCTCTTCATTGTATTGATGGAATTAAGCCTACAGAATGATGTAAAACATAAAAGATGTTATTAACTTAGAAGACCTACAAGAGTTGTCTTTCTTTCTTTATGTCTAATTTATGTGCCTCTATTCAATATGTAGGTTTGACCTGTGGCATGTTCACGAGAGATGCTGTAGAAATACCTTGCCCTGATAGTGCCGCCGGCCTCTATATTAGGACACGAGCTGATCAAGTTGTCAAAGTATTCTTTCTTGTTCTTGAAATTCCAGTAATGCAAGACACTGCAAGTGATGATACATAATTACTTGTTTCAAAATCTTATCAGTGCTTATTATATCTATTCTAGGAGTCGTAGCTTTCCTTTTATTTGAGTTATATATGTCAATACTGCTAGATGTGACCTATCTTCAAATGGGATTAACTTGTGGGAGGATTGATTTTTCCAGGATATACAAATTCAGGGGTAAATTGTTGAAAAATTTCTCTAAGTATCAGTGCATCCTAAAATTTCGTTCAGTGTTATAATGAAAACGTACTGCTGAAAAAATAAGTGAAACATAGGCTGTGAACAATTAACATTAATCAAATTTCATTTTCTCATGTTGCTCCTCCATTGACTTTGTAGGTGAGGATAAAGAAGTTCTCTTAAAAGTGTATTACTAAGGATACGACAAAATACAACAGAACTTGGGATATGTACAAGACTTTGTAATGGATGGAAAAAACTGGACAAATGCAAAACGTCTTGAACATTAAATAAAAGCAAAATAAATGCAATTAAATAAAAGCAAAACGCCCTGAGCATTAAATAAAAGCAATTAAAAAAAACAAAAGCAAAACGCAACAGCCTACGCCGGCGTCCTTTGTTGACGCCGGCAGAACCTCATCTGCCGGCGTTGACAGAAAACGCCGGCGAAGCTACCTTTGCCGGCGTTTTCTGTTGACGCCGGAAGAACCTCATCTGCCGGCGTCGACAGAGAACGCCGGCACATCTACCTTTGCCGGCGTACTCTGTTGACGCCGGCAGAACCTCATTTGCCGGCGTCGACAGAGGACGCCGGCGAAGGTAGCTGTGCCGGCGTCCTCTGTCGACGCCGGCACAGCTACCTTTGCCAGCGTTCTCCATCGACGCCGGCGCAACCTCATCTGCCGGCGTCGACAGAGGACGCCGGCGAATTCATTTTCTTCACCGGCGGTCACCCAAAACGCCGGGAAACACCTTTGCCGACACTGTTAAAGCCAACGCCTACACCAAACGCCAGGAATACTATTCCCGGCGTTTTTTTCCCCATTCAACGGCGTTTGATGGGCACCGGCAGAACTGGTTTTTTTTTTTGTAGTGGTAGTGCGTGGTGACATATAATATTTATAGAGATTTAATTTAAGTCTTTGTTTAATTAATATTCAAAGTTAATGTGTTTTTTAATATTCTTTTAACCATAAACGTTATGGATTAATTTGTAAGTTATAAATTCACACACGAGGATTCAATCTAAATTACATGGATTTAACGGGAAAAAGAGTTGGCAAAAGTGCAAACCTTGTCAAACTTAGAGAGACTTCAAATGAATAAGTAAAAAGTCATGACTTTGTTTTTTAGACTATTTTTTTTTTTCACACTTTTGTTTTGAGTTTTTTTAACAAATCTAATCATAATTAAACACATAACCTAAAACACTTGCAAAATATATTCAATTCGATTCTTACTTTATTCTATCCCACATATATTATTTTTCAAACAAAAAAAACCATACAAAATGGATTAAAGTTTTGGTTAATTTGAGGAACTTATAAGCTTGTTCAAGTTGAAATATAACGCATTAAAATTAATATTACCTAAAAACTAGTTGGAATTTTGTTAAAATTGTGATTTATATGAAAGAAATTAATCTAATGTGTCAATAACCCAAGAAACGTTCGGACCAAAAATATATATTACGAAAACATTTACCATATTTGCAAGACACTCAAAATTCTTTTAACCTTTATATACATATCAGATAAAAAATAAATAAATACACCAAACAAAAGAGTTGTATGACCCATGCATGTCATCACCTACTAATTAATGCCAAAGTCTAACGACATTTAAGCTATATTTATTGTATTTAGGGTCCTCAAAATGAACCTAGCTCGGTAGATGTACTAGAACAACCTTATAAAATAACCTAACTAGATTAATTTGTTTAGGGTCTCCACCAAAGAAAATGCTAAAATTTGGATCAAGTATTTTTTTTTTATTGGTTCTTCTAGATTAATTATAATAGATAAGTGTTATAAATACACCCTTTGGTACGGATGAATGTAGATAGGCATGAATATGTATATATTTTTGGACATAAACAATTTAAACCTATATGAGAATATATAGGTTTATATTTTTAATGTGGTTCAAATATTTAGGTTTCGGTTTATGTTTATATACATGCATGTGCTTGAAATTAGGTATACAATTTTTAAGTCTTATATATTTATTCCTAATTTATGTACGTAGATAAAAATTGACAAGAGTTGGATGACAAAGTCTAGGGGTACGAGGGAATACAGAGATGAGTGTAGATTGTTTGTGGAGTTTGCAGTTAGTAACTGTAGAACCCCTGATGGATTCATCTATTGCCCTTGTAAGGTTTGTCGAAATAACCGGCGCCACCCGCCGGGTTTTGTATTCGACCACTTGACAGGGGGAAAATGAATGATGCGGGAATACACACTTTGGTTCTATCACGGTGAGAAGCATGTACAGGGTCTTCATACCGGGTCTAATTCCAATCGCCCGGCCTCAGATGCGGGTGCAAGCGCAAATCAGGGAGGAGACATGCACGGAATGTTGGGTGATTTATTCGGCATGCACGAAGTAGTCAGGGAAGACAATTGTGAGTCTCATGCCGTGGTGTAAGGGGGTGAGGAAATTGTGACCGAAGAAGCCGCTGAAGGCGATGCACTAAAGTACTACAACCTTCTTAAAAAGGCAGAGAAACCACTTCATACTGGGACAAAACATAGCAAACTAAGTGCGACTGTTCACCTGTACAACTTGAAGTGCGTTGTGGACTTAGTAACTCGATTTTCTCGGCTTTCCTAGAGTTCATCAATCAATTGCTGCCCGAGAGTAATGAAACTCTGCCGGTTAATACATATGAGGCGAAAAAGTTTTTATGAGACATGGGACTAGGGTATGAGAAGATTTTGGAGTGCCTTAATGATTGTATGCTATTCTGGAAGGGCAATAAAGAGTTGGATTCATGTACCGTATGTGGAGAATCTAAATGGATGGAAGCAATCAATTTAGATGAGGACGGTCAACCCATATTGTCGGGCAAGAAACGTCCGGTGAAGGTGTTGCGGTGGTTTCCACTCATACCACGACTACAGAGGTTGTTTATGTCAGAACATACAGCACGCTTTATGAGGTGGCATGTAGAAGGCCGCACTAACGACGGCGTATTGAGGCATCCAGCCGACGGCGAAGCATGGAAGTCATTCGACAACTTACATCTGGAGTTTTCATCGGACAGCAGGAATATAAGGCTCGGACTAACCTCGGATGGATTTAATCCATTTGGGAACATGTCTACATCTCACAGCACTTAGCCTGTAATGGTTGTGCCCTACAACTTGCCTCCTTGAATGTGCATGAAACAGACATCTTTTATACTATCGTTGATTATCCCGGGCCCAAGTTCACTTGGAATGGATATAGATGTCTACCTTCAACCCTTAATTGAGGAGTTACAAGAACTATGGAATGTAAGGGTACGCACATATGACGTCTCAAAGAAAAATAATTTTGTTATGCGAGTGCAGTTGATGTGGACAATTAATGACTTCCCAGCATACGCAGATTTGTTTGGATGGTCTACCAAGGGTGAAAAGGCATGTCCTTGCTGTATGAACTCGACAAGGTCGAAATGGTTAAAACATGGCCATAAATGGTGTTATATGGGGCACAGACGATACTTGCTCATGGATCATCCGTGGAGGCGGAACAAAGGAACATTTGACGGCAACGTTGAACTAGAATGTGCCCCTGATGTGCCTAGTGGAGATGAAGTCATAAGCCAATTAGAAGGGATGGTGTTTGGGGATGAGAACGCTGATCAGGCAAGGCAGGCTGAGAAAGAAAAAGGAAAGAAGTAGAAGACGAATACTTCTAATGTAGTGTGGAAGAAGAAAAGTATTTTCTTTAGGTTGCCGTATTAGAAAGATAATTTATGGCGGCATAATCTTGATGTTATGCACATAGAGAAAAACGTGATGGACAACATACTTGGTACAATACTGGACATTCCAGGGAAAACAAAGGACAACCTCGACGCTCGCTTAGATTTGCAAGAAATGGGTTTGAGACGTACACTTCATCCATTTGTGGACCCACAGGATGGTAAGACCTATATTCAACAAGCTACCCACACGATGTCCAAGGATGAAAAAACACATTTTTTTGAAAGTGCTACGAAATGTAAGGGTGCCCGACGGATATGCCTCGAACATTTCTCGTTGTATACGACTTAAGGACCGTACAATATCGGGGTTAAAGAGTTATGACAGTCATGTACTGATGCAGCAGCTTCTACCTATTGCATTGCGTGGATCACTTCCAAGCAACGTGGTTAGACCTCTTGTTGAGATGTCCACATTCTTCAGGTGCCTATGTTCAACAACATTGACCGAACAGGATATTGACCGACTACAGTGTGATGTCTGTATCACGTTGTGCAAGATGGAACAGGTTTTTCCCCCCAGCTTTTTTACGAGTATGGTTCATGTGGTCGTGCATCTTATCCGTGAATGCCGACTCGGTGGACCAGTACAGTATAGATGGATGTATCCGGCAGAGAGGTAAAATATGTTTACGGATATTCTTGCATTTTTTGGTTTCAGGTACCAATACATGACAAGTACTAACTAAACTGAAAATATGTATTGGTTCATATTTAGGAGCCTTGGAGTATTCAAATCTAATGTGCGCAACAAAGCGGCTCCTGAGGGTTGTATTGCGGAGGGCTACATAGCAACTGAGTTGGTGACGTTTTGTTCGAGATATTTAGAGAACACACCAACCTTTCACAATAAGATACAAAGAAATCTAGATGGTTCAAAGGGAAATGGAATACGAGTCCGCCTCGACCAAATCACAATGACACAAATACACCGGTATATTATGTTCAACTTGGACGAGTTTCATCAATTGCGGACGTAAGTCGAGATCTTTTGCCCGCACCTTGCATGCTCAATGAACTTGTGACAATATTGCTCGTATTGAATTATAATTAACATAATTTCGAATTGTAGGATGCACATGGATACGCTTAGGCGATCATGCAATAGGGGACGAACAACAGAGGTTCAGTTGGAAACCCAACATTATGACTTGTTCTGCGAGTGGAACCGTGACTACGTAAGAATGATGTGATGTTTACTTAAAGCAATTGTCGGAGTTATTTGCATGCTATGTTTTTTAAAATCAACTAAAGTTAGTAACCATGCGTTTCCATTGTACGAAATATATTCACAGGTCGATCGATTGGACGAGCGATTTAGGAAGGAACTTGGTGACAAATTGGTAATGCATTGTAGAGGGCCGAGGGAGGCAGCAGTCAAATACAATAGATATGTGGTTAACGGCAAGCTATTTCGCACTATTGCATCTGATGCCAGAAAGAGGACTCAGAACAGTGGGGTGTGTGTGCCAACTTTTGATGGCGACACGTACTATGAGAAGTTAACGAAAATACTTGAGGTTGAGTATTACGACAGGACTAAGTACGTAATGTTTAGGTGTGATTGGGCAGACAACACCAGGGACAAAGGGTACAAGGTGGATGAGTATGGTATAGTACTTGTCAACTTCAAAAACCTTGTCCACACAGGAGAACTAGTTTCTGATGAGCCGTATGTGCTAACTTCACAAGTTAACCAGGTATTTTACGTACAAGATGATAGGTGCCCAGATTGGGCTTGCGCAGTAAGGACCAAACCTAGAAACATATACGACGTTGGTCAGGGTGAAGGACATCAAGATTCATGTGCCAATTACCACGAGTGTGAGCCTCTCATATTGCCCAGAATTTTAGATCACGATCTACAAGATCATATCGAATACGTCAGACACGACTTAGATCCAACCGAAGCGTATGTATATATATTAATATAATTAATTTTATATTTATGTTTAGATTGGTAGTTGTTCACTACATGCACATTACATCAACACACTTAATTAAGTTGTGCATTTGCTAAAATTTGATATATATCTCATGTACCATTATGAGTCATGCATATTTCAGGTAGTGAATATTTCATACATTGTATATGAAATTAATTGGGTTTGTGGTGTTTTTTCACAGGGTACCATGAGTACTAGGGGGAAGAAGAGAGCATGCAGGGGCTCGTCTGTAGTGCGGCAGTCTACGTCGCCTGGGTCTCCAGCAGGCCAACTTGATGATAGCGAGCAACAAGACGTTGCTCAGCTTTTAGGGATGCAGGAAGGATATCGACCAGTCCTTCCAGGTACTATGGGAGGGGAGACCCCTGTCCATGCTCCATACAGTCGGACAAGCATGGCCCAGATGGGGTATCGGATTGGTTGGTACCGGGACAGCGAGTTACGACAGTGTTCTGAGGGTGATGTCGAGCGGCTAGACACCCAGCTAGCGCAAGTACGCCCGCCTGTTTTTTTAAATATTCATAAGTTTGAAAATTTCTAACTATATTGTTGCAATATTAATTATATTTAACTACAACTAAAACTTTATAGAATTCTAAACATTCTAAAAAAATACAAAGCAGGTATGGAGGACAGTGAGACACAGGCCCAGGAAGACATGGTTGGTGGGGCATAGGCCACAGATGACTCGCAGCCCACCGACCCTGCTCCCGATGATCGGTTAGGCCCTCGGCAGGTCCGGACCATAAGTAAGTATATATGCTCTAATGTCGTCCATATTAGGTTTTAATTTACTTGTTAGCTAATATTGAATTCAAAATAACTTATCTTTTTAATTTTTAATTTGTTAGGTACCGATTCTGAAGGAAACACCATTATTGAGGTGTTTACCATTCTAAACTCGCACAGGCGGCCGAGAGTCCCTCCCGACAAACGGATCATACTGGAGTACAATGCATCATTCCAGCCTGTTGGATTTAGCGCCGTGAGGTTTAGGCGGATGACCGGGGACATAGTAAGGAGCGGAAATTTTGTTCGAATATCGGACGATTGGTCGAAGGTACCGGACCGTACCAAGGATGATATTTGGGACGCCTTGATGGTATGTTTTTTAATAATATGTCAAACACTCGTAATGTATATATGTATATATACGCTCTAAGTTGCAAATATGTATGTGTGTTTATATCTATATGCATATACACATATTTTAAGTTTTTTTAATTTATTAATGTTGATCTTGTGCAGGCATACTTTTTCGTCCCGCCCGAGTACAACTTGGAAGCCATCAAGGATGAAGCATTTCAGGATATGGGCTCCAAGCTGCGGACTTGGAGGCACGATCTTAAAAAAACTTGTGCCATTACCGAAGAAGATACTCCGGACACTATACGGACAAGACTGGGGGGACAGATGCTGGGGGAGTACAATGCCGTCGACTTGGATATATTATTGGAGAGATGGTGTACCCAGGAGAATAGGGTAGGACATGAGTTAAACTATTTGTGTTGTGTAATGTCATTAATTGTAATTGTGTTAATATTAACATATTAAAAGTGTTAACTATGTAGGAGTATGCGGCGAAAATGAAGAGATTGCGAGCATTAAATGATTCACCACATTGCACCGGATCAAAGAGTTATGCCAGGTTGACACATGAGGAGGTAAGTGTGTAATTTATCCTATACTTATAGATGTGAACGTACATGTCATCATTTGATATATTAATATAGTATATGTATGTCCTATTTTATCTGCAGGCCGAACGTTTGGGCCATCAACCTACTCATGCACAAAATTATGTCCGTTCACACACGAAGAAGAACGGTTCATATCCGAATGATATTGTGAATGAGAGATGTGTATGCTACTCACCTTTCATATATTGTTTTGCTTGTATATTTGATAAATTATTTCCGATTAACAGTTGTGCGCCCCACTGACTCAATAATTAATGTGACAAACAGGAACGGATGAAGGAGCTTATACCCACTAACCCTGCAGCATCGTCTAGCATCACAGAGGGAACGATAAGGTGGACGCCAAACGACGCATTTGCCCAGGCAATTGGAAATAAGCCTGAGTATGCCGGTAGGGTTCGGATGGCTGGACCAAATATTCTGCCTATGCAGGGGACCATATGCTCATACTATACACCGTCACAGGCACGGTTAGAAAACGCCAGGCACTCCACGATATCACAAGACACACTTGATAGAGCGCTTGAGGCGGAGAGGACGAAGCACAAGGAAGAGATAGATGCGTTGTTGGTCCACGCGGTAGCTCAGCAAGTGGCGGAGCAGATGGCTGAGAACAATGCGCGGGTAGCTCGACAGGTAGCTGAACAGGAGGCTGAACGTCAGGCAAGGTTTGATGCCCGTTTCTGCCAACTCGAGGAACTGATACGGCTTCACACCCCACCAGACAACGCTTCCCCACCCATTGCGATGGTGCGATCGTCGATCGACAGTGGATCAGGTAATGACCTTTGTTAATAGTCAATTTAGTTTTAGAACTGTCCATATATATATGAACTTCTAAATTTAGAGTTTGGATATGTCGTAGTCATTCTCAATAATTAATGATGTTGTAAATCCTGCTTAAATTTGGTTTATATATCATGGTTGGTTTGGTGATGAATGTGGGTTAGAGCTTTGCATTTGAAGTGTTTATTTGTATTATGAGATGAACCACTATGGTCCTTGTAGAATATTAAGAATCTAGTGTATGTAATTGTGTGAGAGTATGAAACGATCAAGTCCACAGTAGATGAATATCATAATTTTATGTAGTTTGTTAATATCCTCAACAAATTAAAATATTACGGGAAGATTATCAAAATGCTGCATGCATTATAAATATATTTCAAATTGTTGGCTTCAATTTGGTCTAGTATGAAATAGTGTTGGTTGAGATAATTATTTAGAGTTATTCATGCGTGTATAAATAGATTTAACTGCATGGCACAAAGCAATACATGCATATCAATATCATCAAGAACAGTTCTTCATAACCTTAATTTTGTAACTCTAAATATAAATAGATATAAATGCACTCAATTCTAGAGAGGGTGCTTTTCCTTTTTGTTTATCATCTCTTCCATTGAACCCCCAACATTAATAACCTATATGGAAGCTCTATAATTGCAATGGAAAAAAGAAAAAGATCATATGTCTCACATAATTGCCATGGGAAAAACGAAGTTCATTTTCTCATGTCTATATATTATTGATTGCTCTGAGACCATGCATATATATATTGACTTAATTTTTTTCTATTTTTTTTATATGAATTTTCTTCTAACTTCAACGTTTTACCTATTTTAATTATATCATTTACTGTGGAAGAATCAACAACTGAGTTGGGTGAATATTCTGGCATTTTTCTTTCACGTTACTGACGTGATTGTTTGTATTCGGGCTCAATGATTGTTTGTATTATCATTTCCAGTTAGTGGATTTTATTTGTTTGGTGATTGTTTTATTGGTCAATATTGTTTGTTTTATCATTTGCAGGTAATGGACATCGTCGAGAGGATGCTATGGATGTCAATGATCGATAGTCTGGTTGATAATTTGAGGCTATTCACACTTGTGTATAAGTTACTTTGTTGATATAATTGTATTTGTTATTGGTGTATATTATGTTATTTGTGCCATTTTTGGTGTCTTGAAGTTAGTTTTGGTGGATAGTTTATGATTGGTGTATATTATGTTATTTGTGCCATTTTTGGTGTGCTGAAGTTAGTTTTGGTGATAGTTTATGATTGGTGTATATTATGTTATTTGTGTCATTTTAGGTGTGTTGAAGTTAGTTTTGGCGACGGTCCTCCCTAGGGTTTCTCTGAGAAGCGCCTAGAGGCGAGGTTTGAACCTCCTACCGGTTGACGGCTGTGGAGGGTGTGGCAGGACATACAGGGACGTTCTACGACTGGAAGATGGCAGAACAGTTGGAAAAATTATGGGGAACTATCTCGCTCACTGAAGGGGAGAAAGCTGGGATTGATATTGCCGAAGGAGAGATTGAGGAGGCTCGGATTCAAGGAGGGCGGTGCTTAGTAGGGAAACTCTGGATGGGGAAAAAGGTGAATAAGGAAGCTTTCAAAACGGTGCTATCCAGAATATGGCGTACGTTGGGAGGAGTGATATTCAAGGAGTTGGATGACAACATCTGGCTTTTTGAATTTGCAGATGAAGAGGATATGAGGCGAGTTCTGGAGGGCAGGCCATGGTCCTTTGATCGCCATATTCTTGTTCTTAATGAGTTTGATGGAAGCACACCGCCATCACAGATGGCGTTCAAGCACTCTCCTTTTTGGGTGCAAATCCACAACATGCCGCTACTCTGCATGACTAAAGGTGTTGGCATCAAAATAGGAGAATCAATGGGGCAGTTCGAGGATATTGATTTGGCTGGAAACGGGGTAGGGTGGGGAAGGTGTTTGCGTATTAGAGTGGTGATTGATCTATCAAAGCCACTGGAGAGGGGTCGTGCACTTATGTTGGGAGGAAAATCTCACTGGGTAACATGCAGGTATGAAAAGCTGCCCATGGCATGTTTTGATTGTGGCAGGATTATTCATGGAGAGAAGGGGTGTCCTATACCAAAAAGCACCAAACTGAGTGCAAAAGTTGAAGGGAAGGCGTGGGGAGTTTGGCTCCGGGCAGACGATGGGCGAAAGAGAGGAGGTGGCGGAGTTGAACACAGTGGCGGCGGGGGAAAAGCCAGCAACCACGACAGCTTGGGAGAGGACGGCGCAGATTTCTGCCCCAAGAATACGTGTATGGGGCCCACCGGATTCTCAGGAAACCCTAGCAAACAACCTCACTCCAATCACGGCTCCAGCAATGGAGATTTGTCATCTTTCCATAATGGAGTGAAAGCCTGGTCGAAGGGGAAAGAAAAGGAGGGAAATGAGGAATCAGCTGGCAATCTTTCGGGAAAACAGGGATTTCAGAACATATATAGTCCTAATGTGGATGCTGCATGCACTGCTGAGGTGGCAGGTTTTAGAAGTGGAACAAAGGAATACATTAATGGGCCTATAAAGGAGACTACTATGGGCTGGAATAATGCAAAGGGCCAATCGGAATTAGAAGGAATTTTGGACCCTCAGAATGATACATCCGTATACGTCCAGATGGATACTGCCCCTTACTCACAAAAGGAGCAGACTGAAAGAGGGACTAGCCTGCGGCTTTGGAAACGTAGAGCACGAGAGGGGAAGTCTACTGCTGCCACTGACGGGGAGGGACGAGTTTCAAACAAGAAACGAAAGGAGAGTTTACTGGATGAAGATGGCGAACCAGTACAGGCAGGCAAACGGGGGAAATTGGGAGATGAGGAGGGGGAGGAAAACAACCAAGAGCTGGCGGTGGCTGAGGTTCAGCCCCGCCGACACAAATGAGTCTCATAAGTTGGAACTGCCGAGGGCTTGGGAACCCTCAGGCAGTTCGAGACCTTTGTCAACTGACGAAGGAAAAGAAGCCCATCATTTTGTTTCTTATAGAGACAAAGTGTAGGAAGAATAAAATGGAGGTCGTACGGGTGAAATTGGGGTTTGAAGGTATGTTTGTGGTGGACCCCATCGGAAGAAGTGGTGGACTTGCATTGTTATGGAAGGATATTAGTTTGCTGGAAATTCAAAATTTTTCAAGGCGACATATTAATGCAACTGTGAAAGAAGAGGGTACGGGGTACTCTTGGAAATTGACTGGTTTCTATGGACATCCGGAGTGTCAAAAACGACATGAATCTTGGGCACTACTAAGGCATTTAAGGAATTACAACCCGACACCTTGGCTATGTGTGGGAGACTTTAATGAAATAACGAGCCAATCGGAGAAGTATGGAGAAGTACTACGGAAGGAATCCCAAATGGCCCAATTCCGAGAGGCATTGGAAGACTGTCACTTAAGTGATTTAGGGTTTACGGGCTCTAAATTTACGTGGACAAATTGTAGGCAAGATGGTGGTTTCATTAAAGAAAGGTTAGATAGGGAGGCGGCAAATAGTGGTTGGTATCATATGTTTAAAAGGGTGGACGTGAAGATTTTGGCTGCTCGTACATCTGACCATAAGCCCATATTTATCACTTATTCAGAAAAGGAAGGGGAATTCATGCAAGTCAAACAGAGGACCAAATTTGAAGCCAAGTGGCTCTTAGATGAGGGAGCCACGGATGTCCTTAAGAAGGCTTGGTGTGATGACACTCTTGAAGGAATAAGTGTACAGGTGGTACAACAAAAATTAGAGGCGTGTAAAGGTGCACTCAAAAGATGGAACTGGCAGAAACACGGCAACTTTGAGAAAGCTGTCAAAGAAAAAACCCAGCAACTAGAAATCATGCAGCGAAACGAAACAGCGACGGATGGGCGAGCAATAAAACAGCTCAAGCTGGAAATTGATTTTTTACTAGAGCAAGAAGACATGAGATGGAAGCAACGAGCAAAGCAAAACTGGTATCGTAATGGTGACAGAAATACTCCTTTCTTCCACGCTTGGGCAAGCCACCGACGGAGGATTAATACTATTCAGAAAATCCAAGATGAGGATGGTCGAGAATGGGCAAAACCTGAGGAGATTGGTAAGGCTTTTACTGACTTCTACCAAACTTTATTTACTGCAGGAGGTGTAACGGATGTAGAGGAATGTCTGCGGGGGCTGGAGAGTCGGGTAACGGAAGAGATGAACCAACAATTGCTAAAGGTTTTTTCCATGACAGAAGTGGACGAAGCCTTAAAGCAGATGCATCCGTTGAAGTCTCCCGGACTTGATGGTATGTCTGCTTGTTTTTACCAAAATTCTTGGGAATTTGTGCGGAATGAGATATGCATGGCAGTCCTTGATTTCCTGAATAATGGGAATTTTGATGATTCAATAAATGCCACATACATTACTCTGATTCCAAAAGTTAAAACTCCAACTAGAATCACTGAGTACAGGCCTATTAGTCTTTGTAATGTATTGTACAAGCTAATTGCAAAGGTTCTAGCTAACAGGTTAAAGAAGGTCCTCCCCTATATCATCTCGGCCAATCAAAGTGCGTTCATTCCGGGACGCCTTATAACGGATAACATCTTGGTAGCGTTTGAAGCATTGCAAACTATGGATGCACGGATGAAAGGGAAAAAGGGGTATATGGCACTCAAACTTGACATGAGCAAGGCTTATGATCAAGTTGAGTGGGATTTCTTGGAGGCCATCATGATCAAGATTGGCTTTGCAAGAAGCTGGGTAGACAAGTTGATGACATGTATCCGTTCTGTCTCTTATTCTATTTTGATAAATGGCCAACCGTATGGAAACATTGTCCCATCTAGGGGAATCAGGCAAGGAGATCCTTTGTCCCCCTATCTTTTCATTTTATGTGCGGAAGGGTTTAGCACACTGCTACGAAGGGCGGAACAAGAAAGGAAAATAACAGGCCTGCCTATTGCCAGGGGAGGTACAAAAATTAATCATTTGTTTTTTGCAGACGACAGCTTGTTGTTTTGCAGAGCGAGTATCCTGGAGTGGGTCCGTATACAAGAGGCCCTGGAAATTTATGAGAGAGCATTTGGGCAGAAACTTAACCGGGAAAAGACGTCCATCTTCTTTAGCAAAAACACGAAGAGAGAAGCAAAGGAGCTCATCTTGTCGGCCGCTGGGGTTGCTTCGACAACGAGATATGAAAAATATTTAGGCCTACCTGCACTTATTGGGAGGGCAAAAGTGAAATCTTTCTCGTCGTTAAAAAGCAGAATTTGGGATAGAATGAATGGTTGGAAAGAAAAATTTCTTTCGCAAGCGGGTAAGGAAGTTCTCTTGAAGGCGGTGGTGCAAGCGATCCCAACTTATACGATGAGTGTATTTCAGTTGCCCAAAACCCTTTGTCACGAGATAAGCTCTATGATGGCCAAGATCTGGTGGGGACACAAGGGGAACGATGCTCGGATTGCTTGGATGAGCTGGAGCAAAATGGGGAGGGCCAAGGAGAGAGGGGGATTGGGTTACCGGGATCTTGAAATTTTTAATCTTGCTCTCCTTGCGAAACAAGGATGGAGATTACTACAAAGACCAGACACATTGACAGCCACAATCTTTCGAGAAAAATATTACCCAGATGGCTCTTTCTTGGACTCAAACCTAGGCCGGAAGCCGTCGTATGTTTGGCGTAGCATGTGGAATGCAAAACCTCTTCTTAAAGAAGGGCTTGTATGGCGAGTGGGGGATGGTACATCCATTGGGATTTGGACAGACCGATGGCTGCCAAAACCAGGGTCACACTTGGTGAAATCCCCTGTGAGAATTCTGCCGCGGGAAGCAAAAGTAGCTGAGCTCCTTAATAAGGAAGCAAACTGGTGGAACACGGAATTGGTAGGTGAGATATTTGGTGCAGAGGAAGCAAGGCAAATCTGTGGAATAGCCGTATGTCCTCAAAGCCGAAAAGATCAGCTTGTCTGGGCGGCCACAAAGAATGGGGAATACACTGTCCGAAGTGCCTACCACTTGGGAAAGGAGAGCTCCATTAGTCAAGAGGGCAGCTGCTCAAATTCTGCCTGTCTAGCTGCAATATGGAAAAGAATATGGAAGATCAAAGGTGCTCGAGTGGTTAAAACATTTCTCTGGCAAGCCTGTAACAATATCCTGCCCACCAAGGAGATGTTGTATAAGAGGCATATTTCCCCGGACCCTCTATGTCCGATATGTGGACGGGAAGTCGAAACCACAGAACATATCCTCTGGAGCTGTTTGTCAGCCAAAGACGTGTGGCTGGAGTGTGATCCCAAGATTAATAAATGCACGAGCAATGAAGTTGATTTTATCTATATCATGGAGATGTTGCTAGATAGATTGAACGAGGAACAGCTGTAGCTTGTGGCTACTGTGGCGCGACAACTCTGGTTTAGAAGGAATTCTTTAGTGCATGGGGGTGACTTGGTTGGCCCATCGGCTGTGATTCGGAGGGCCAAGGAGCAGATTTTAGCTTTTAATAAGGCTATGCAGAGAAATATTGACACGGAAGTGGCTTCTCCTCCCAGCCGCGTTGTCAATTGGGTGCCCCCATCTGTGGGACTTGTCAAAATTAATTGGGACGCCGCCATATATGAACAACACAATAAGATGGGTGCTGGAGTCATCGCACGTGACCATACAGGAAAAGTTTTGGCTATGCTGTGTACAACTAAGGAAGGCATAAGTGATCCTGCAACAGCAGAGGTTGTAGGAGCCTGGACAGCAGTGAATTTAGCTCAGCGTATGGAACTCCACAATGTTGTTTTTGATGGGGATGCGTTGGAAGTAGTCAAAGCTCTGAATAAGGAAGGGAATTGTTGGAAGACCTATGGGCAAATGCTGAACGATGCAAAAGAAGAAATCAAGAAGCACCAGGGATGGGCTGTTCAATATGTTGGCAGAACAGCAAATGGAGATGCACACCAGCTAGCAAAAATTGCGTTTATGTATGGTAAGGGAAACAAATGGAGGGAGGACTTCCCCTTTTTGTGTGGGAGAACCTGAACCTGTTTTGTTGTTAATGAGAACCATTTCAAAAAAAAGAAGAAGTTAGTTTTGGTGGATAGTTTGTGATTGATGTTAATGGATATGATGTATGTTATTTGATGGAAAAATTGTATATTATTTGCATGAATTTGATGGATGGATTGAATATCAGGTTAATCGTAATACAAATTAAATTCGGGTATAGTCCTGAAATAAATCATAAAAAATATAGGGGGGAGGAAAAAAAAAAATTAAAAACTAACCAAATTTGCTGACGTGTCAATTTTTGACACGTCAGTAATTCTTGACGCGTCAAAAATTGACACGTCAGTAATTCCTGACACGTCAAATTTTGACACGTCAGGAATTCCTGACGCGTCAAATTTTGGCACGTCAGGAATTCCTGACGTGTCAATTATTTGACATGTCAGAAATATTCTGACGGGCCAAAATTGACACGTCAGGAAATGTTCTGACGAGCCAAAATTGACACGTCAAAACATTCCTGACACGCTATTTTGGCACGTCAAAAAATTTCCTAACGTGTCAAAAAATGACACGTCAGGAATTTCTGACGTGTCAATTTTTGACACGTTAGGAATTATTTTTGACGTGTGAAATCCAACACGTCAGAATTTTCTGATGTGTTGGATCTAACACGTCAGGAATTTCTAACGTGCCATATTTGGCACATCAGAAATTCCCAATTCTTGACACTCACATTCTTCACGACTGAAACACGTCAGGATTGCCTCGTCAGGACGGTTTACTGACGTGTCAGACGACCTGACACGTCAGTAAACCTATGTCAATAAAAAATCATTTTTTTGTAGTGCTACTTAATGTTTTAGACCCAAAGTATGACTAATTCGACTACACATGCATCAAAACTATACTTGTGAACATAACATTGTAACTAAATCGACATGTTCTTGAAGATTTTGAACAATATCTTCAAATTATGTGATACATATAACTGCAATGATCGATGTTTATAAACGGTATATCAAGAAACTAATTAATATCAACACAATCCTTATAAATGGTATACATAAAGCATTCTCTCTTTATAGTCCTCCTTTCTTCATGACATAACATTTATAGTTTCTAATGAGTTTAACTCGGTAGTAGTTGATGACTGGGAAATTGGATATGGAAGACTTGTAATGCAGGACGAGATTAGAGGAAATCGGGGGTACCCATGTGATAATAATTGGTCTGTGCTTTGGGATTTTTCTACCTATCTCTGTTAGGAAATTAATCTTATTTTTCAAGACTCGTGAGAAGGGAAAAATAAGAAGAATGTAGAATAACAAAGATAAGCAATCACACAGAACACAAATATTTAAGTAGTTTTGCTTAACAAACCTACATCTACTGGCGGAGATGACCCGAAAAAAAATTTACTATCAAAATATGAGTACAAGAGAGTGACAGGGTGAGAAAACCACTCAAACCCAAAACCTTAATACACCTAATTCTCACTTTCACCCAAAAGAGAATAATAACAAAAAGGAAAAAACTCTCTTGGTGCTCTCCCCTTTTCTTTCTCTCGATTGTTTTTGGCAGACCTTCAAATGCTCATGCTACAAGCCTTTTATAGAAGCACTAATTCGGTTCTCTCTCCCTATACAAGTCAAACTTGGACTTCTTTCCAAAACCTATGAGAAATAGGAGCTTCAGCCGATTAAAACAAAAAAATCTCTTCTACTTGGAGAAGGAATAATGCTATTTGGCTCACCGTATTGAAGATGGGTTGAAACACTCACACCACAACAACTCTTCCATTAGAAAGACTTGACGATTTGACTCCTTGACTCTTCGAAACCCCTGAATAAAACCAAAACGAAAAAGATTTCCAATCACCAATAGAATTGCCTCTCTAGCTAATTCTCGAGTCAACATTGAAAAAAGGTTGACCATATTGTGGTGATAATAGTATAACGCGTCTTTCTCATAATAAAACAAATATTTTGGCATATGGTGCACAATCTTTGGAAATATAAAGGCAATAAAAAAATATATAAAGATAATTCCGTAATCAGTAACACGTAGAATAGAAAAGAAGAAAAATATAAAGATAATTGGCGTGGTGACCAAGTTTCTTGGTGATTGTGCCAAAAAATCTATAGAACTGCGTAATTTATTTGATGCATTTCTTTTTAAAGGAATGTTAGAGATACTAATTATTTTATTAATAGATACTTACTAAAATGATGTGTAACTTATTTATTGGAGAAAAATAAAACAATGAATTAAGATAAATGTAACAAATATCAATGAATATACTACATATCAATTTAGTAAGCTTCAACTGATAAAAGAGTTAGTACCCCTAATATTTATCTTTCTTTTAATTTTTATTTACCTACACTTATTAATGTGGTTGTTTTAGAGCTTTTTGTTGGGTTGCCATACAATTTATTTTTCTTAATTTGTTGCAGTTTCTTACTTGATGAACTTAAAAAAAATTAAAAAATCCAAAGGAAATATGAAATACAACTGGGCAAGCAAAGACTTGACTCCCTTAGCTCCCTAAAGCAACCGGCGTTTTACACCTTACCTGAGAAACTTTCTCTCTGCGCCGCTCTCTCCCATCTCACTGAAAAAACCCTTAAATTTGGCTGGTGTAAGAGGAGCACGGGCTTCTTCGCTCCTCCTTTTTACTTCTTGATGTTTTTATCTTCTGGATTTCTTCCTTCTCGTTTGAGACCATATCTATCGCCTTGTGCGATTAATCTCACTTTTTCCACCTTCACTACCGGGGTTTACCAAATACCGGAATATGAAGGACACAAATTCAACAATTAACGGTGGAGGAAATTGTTCAACAAAATACTGTAAGTATTAATTTCAAAGAGAAAATTAATAAATGTTGTATAATCGATCTTTCTGTCTTATCTGTATGCACGTTCATAGCCGTTGGAGAAATTTATGCTTAGTTTCCACCACTGTGCAGTCTGTGCTGAAGTGATGTTCAAAATCGGTACATGGAAGTGAACTTAATTTGTCACAAGGAAAGTGAGCACTCCCTGTAAAAGTCCAAAAGTCCAAAGGCAAGCCAATCAGAAAGCTAATCTCGCTGCAAAATGGGCTGCGGCTCACAAATCTTATAGATACACTCCCTGGAGCTCTCCTTTGTATTCTTTCCTTTCTTCTAGTTTGTTTCTCCTTTTGCCTTCTTCCTGTATTACATTTTTCTGTAATTACTAACTGCGGTACTGCAAGTTAGAGAGGGATGGGTAGCATGACGACTAATCACCAGCCATGGCTCTTATTTGCTCTGCTTCTAATCATGTCTTATTACAGAGCATGCTTCTCCGTAGCTGGTGATACCCTTTCACCAGGTCACTCTCTTTTAGAGAGCGACACCATATTATCTCAAGGTAGAAAATTTGAGCTGGGTTTCTTCAAACCAGGCACTTCATCAAAAATCTACCTGGGCATATGGTATAAAGGGTTTCCTGATGAAATTGTTTGGGTAGCAAATAGAGAAAACCGTTTGTCTCACCCATCTTCCTCAAGACTTTACCTCTCAGAAAATGGCAATCTACTCCTTTTTGAAGGTTCCTCCGAGATCCCAGTTTGGTCAACAAATTTGACATTTCCCCTGTCAAATATAAATGAAGCAGTACTTGGTGATGATGGGAATTTTGTTTTAAGAGACAGCTCAAACGCGTCTTGTATATTTTGGGAGAGTTTCGACCATCCAACTGATACATTGCTGCCAGGTTTGAAGCTTTGGAGTAGAAAATCACAGCAGTTCATTTCATGGAAAAATTCAGAAGATCCAGCACCTGGTCTGTTCTCGGCGGGGACCGTGGGGTTAAACGCAAATGGAAGCATACAGTTTTTCTTAGAGTGGAACAGATCCCAAATTTATTGGAGTTCGGAAGTTTGGAATGGAAGTGATACTTTGATATGGAGCAGTATCTTCAAGTGGAGTTTTGTGTCAAGTAAAAATGAAAGTGAGAGATATTTTACTTGCTCTCTTTATAATCCATCTAACCTTGCTAATTATCGGATTGACCAAACAGGACAGATCCGGGGATTGGTGTGGGAGACTGGCCTTTCCATTTGGAGTGAATTTTGGTATGCACCGACGAAACCATCTGATGTCTACGCTTTGTGTGGTGCATTTGGCGTGGTACAATACCCTGACAATTTCTCAAACCCTTGTGAGTGTCTAAGAGGTTTCAAACCATTTTTGATGGAAGACACCAGACTAAATGATTGGTCAGGCGGCTGTGTGAGGAAATCTCCTTTGCAATGTGAGAATAATACGCATGGTAGCGTCAAAAAAGATTGGTTCATGAAAATATCAAACATGCGATTGCCTGTTTATTCGAAAGCAAATTTGGCCTTGAATGCTAGCAGATGTGAATTGGCTTGTATGGAAAATTGTTCTTGCACAGCTTATGCTTATAATAGGAGTGGGTGTATGATATGGGAAGGAGGTCTTTTGAACTTACAGCACCTTCCATATGGTGGCGAGATTGGACAAGATATCTACCTAAGACTTGCTGCTGATGAGTATCCAGATTCAAGTACAAAAGGTAGGATGAGTGAAATGAGAAGTGTGGTTGAGCTAATACTTAATTATATATGTTATCTTTCATTTTGAACTTATACTTAATTATCTGTTATGGTTGAGCTAATAGTGATTCTTTATATTATAATCAGGCAAAAAATGGAAAGTATGGGTAGTTGTGCTGCTCCCTACAATAGGGCTTATCTTATGCCTCCCAATTTACTTTTCATGCAAAGGAAGGATCAAACGCAAAGGTAAGTGCATGTAAATGTTCTAACCGTACATAGAAATCACTTTAAAAAAATCACAAGTCTACCTTAATCTAAGACAAGAAAATTGTCAAAAGTCCTTGTTCTTACGGAAGTCATGACTTAACAAACATTTCTAATGGCCTAACAATGAAAAGCAAATAGTATCATTAGTAATTGGTTAAGTTTGTTGGGATCCTCCTACGAACTTCACCATGTCTTCGGGAAGGACCTTTGCAGTTATTTGGTCATTTTACTAAAATGGGAATGAATTACTAAATTATTAGTTCTTATTTGCGAAATGTTAGACATGTGACTTGAAATCAAGTTTGGAATGGCCATTGCCTTTTATTCCTCTCAGATGTTGGAAACTCCTTTTCTGAGTGGTATTTGGAAATTCTTTTGGAGTTGGACTCTTGTGTTGACCGACTTGTTATTGAAGTCCCATGTGGACTTGGTTTCCATGATTTACCATAAAGAGGAGAAGACCTACTTGTCATAGGATTGTTTAACCGACTTAGTGCTCTTATATAAAGGAGCAGCCTTTGAGTCTTTAGGTGTGCCCAAAAACATGAATTAGTGAAGCACCAAAAAAAAGGTTGAGTGTGCCATATGAGAGAGAAATCAAAAGGTAAGTGCACAAGGGCAGCAAGCTGCACAGCTTGAGGAGGAGCTACTTAGGTGTTTTCTTCTTGGTGTTTTTGGGGAGCCAAAAACAAGTGATTAGAAGAACAGGTGTTGCAGAGTGAGAGAAGAAAATAGAGATCAGCCGCCATCTGTTCCAACAAAAGAAGAGTTTGTGCATCTGTCTTTTGTATTCTATTTTGAGAATAATCTTTCTTGTGTGAAAGTGAGATTTTGGTGTATTGGGGCTTTAGGATCTAAATTATTTTCTCTCTACTATTTTTGTACTCCATCTTTTGATAGTAGATTTTCTTCAGTTCGTCTCGGCCAGTGGATGTAGGCTTGTTAAGCCGAACCGCTTAAATCTTGGTGTGGTGTGTTGATTGCCTAATCTTTGTTATTCCGCTTTCTTCTTATTTTTCGCATCTCACGGGTCTTGGGAAATAGGATTAATTTCCTATAGCTGGTATCAGAGCTTTTGGTTCGAGTGGGAGTGATGGCAGAAGAAGAAGGGAAGATATGAATCGAGAAATTCAAAGGCACAAATTTTAGGTACTGGAAGGTGCATATTGAAGATCATTTATGGGAAGGACATCTACCAAACTCTTTTGGGAGAACAACCCGACTACATGTATGATAGCGAGTGGGCTCTTCTTGATCGTAAAGCCCTGGCAGTTATTTGGTTATCATTGTCAAAATCAGTTGCACACAACGTTGTAATGGAGACCACAGCAGATCTAATGGCGACTTTATCAAGTATGTATGAAAAACCATCGGCTAACAAGAAGGTGCATCTGATGAAGAAATTGTTCAACCTAAAGATGGCAGAAGGGGCTTCAGTAGAACAACATCTCAATGAGTTCAACACTATCACAAATCAATTGTCCTCGGTTGAAATTGATTTTGATGATGAAATTCACGCGTTGATCGTCTTGGCGGGCTGTGAGTAACTCTGTAAGGAAGAATAAACTAAGCAATGAAGACGTCAGAGATTTGACTCTCAGTGAAGAGGTTCACAGAAGGGATGCGGGTAAAGCCTTTTGTTCTGGTGTTGCTTTAAACCTCGAGACTCGAGGTAGAGGACAAGACAGAAACTTTGGTTAAGGCAGATCAAATTCCAAAAAAGGGAGAAGCAAATCCAAATTCGGACAACAACCTAAGTGTTGGAACTATAGCAAGATAGGCCACTTCAAGAAGAAGTGCTGAGAGATAAAGAAGACTGACAATGACGCAACAAATGTCGTGGCAACAGAAGAAGTGCACGATGCCCTACTTCTATCTGTTGAGAGTCCTCTTGATTCTTTGGTCTTGGACTCAGAAGCTTCTTTTAATACCACACTGATCCATGAAGTTCTCGAAAATTATGTGGCTGGAGATTTCGAGAAGGTGTATTTGCCTGATGGATCGGCACTCAATATTGTGGGCTTGGTTTCCGTGATTTACCATCAAGAGGAGAAGACCTACTTGTAGTAGGATTGTTTAATCGACTTAGTGCTCTTATATAAAGGAGCATCCCTTGAGTATTTAGGTGTGCCCAAAAACGTGAATCAATGAAGCTCAAAAAAAAAAAAAAGGGGGTGAGTGTGCCGTATAAGAGAGAAATCAAAAGGTGAGTGCACAAAGGCAGCAAGCTACACAGCTTGAGGAGGAGCTGCTTGGGTGCTTTCTTCTTGGTGTTTTTGGGGGAGCCAAAAACAAATGATTAGAAGAAAATGTGCTGTAGAGTGAGGGAATAAAATAGAAATCAACCGCCATCTGTTCCAGCAAAATAAGAGTTTGTACATCTGTCTTTTGTATTCTATTTTGAGAATAATCTTTCTTGTGTGATAGTGAGATTTGAGTGTATTGGGGCTTTAGGATCTGAGTGATTTTCTCTCTACTCTTTTTGTACTCCATCTTCTGATAGTGGATTTTCTCCGAGTCGTCTCGGCCAGTGAATGTAGGCTTGTTAAGCCGAACCACTTAAATCTTGGTGTTGTGTGTTGATTGCCTAATCTTTGTTATTTCGCGTACTTCTTATTTTTCGCATCTAGCGGGTCTTGAAAAATATGATTAATTTCCTAACAACGAAAATGACTAAATAAACTTACCTTTAGATATTGGCATTGCTCATAGTGGTTGAACTTTGGTGAACCTAATGATGTCACCTCAATTTTTCTCTGACCAAACACTACATTTCCATACATGGTGACCAATTCTTATCATTCTAGATCAAACAGGAGAGAGCCCTTCAAGTAATAATCTACTATTATTTGATTTTGATGCTGAACTCCACGAAATGAATGATGAAATGAATACCAACAATAATATGAAGAAGAGAGAAAAGGATGCCGAGTTACCACTATTCAGTTATGAAAGTGTATTAGCTGCAACGAATAATTTATCAGCTGTAAATAAACTTGGAGAAGGAGGTTTTGGACCTGTTTACAAGGTACGTTACATTTTCCTTTTTCCTGATGAATGTGCTTTTAATACTATTAAAAAAACCAACATTAATGGTAAACCTTCATGAAAGTTTAAAGAGCTTTTGGTTCTTCTTCATAGGCAAAATTACTCAAAGGGCAAGAAATTGCAGTGAAGATGCTTTCAAAAAGATCTGGACAGGGCATTGAGGAGTTCAGAAATGAGACAATACTAATTGCAAAACTCCAACATAGAAATCTTGTCAGACTGTTAGGTTGCTGTATCGAGCGAGATGAAAAGATATTAATATATGAGTACATGCCCAATAAAAGTTTGGACTTCTACCTTTTTGGTGAGTGCACGTTTATGTATATATATGTGTACATATTTTTTTCTCATATGTTTCTAGGTTCTTAAGCACTAATTTCCTTGGTTGTACTATTTAAATAGATCCAACCAAGAAAAAGATGCTAGGTTGGGAGACACGCATACGCATTATTGAAGGGATTGCTCAAGGGCTTCTTTATCTCCATCAATATTCAAGGTTACGAATCATACATAGAGATTTAAAACCTAGTAACATTCTCTTGGATAGTGAAATGAATCCAAAAATATCAGATTTTGGCATGGCTCGAATAGTTGGAGGCAATGAAACACAAGCAAACACAAACCGAATTGTTGGAACTTAGTAAGTATGCAACTTGTTTTACATTTGGTACTTTTAATTCCTAGCTAAATTTATTGAGCAAGCTACTAATAGGGTCGTTTACTAAATTTTGGATTGTAGTGGCTATATGTCTCCTGAATATGCTATGGATGGTTTGTACTCAATAAAGTCTGATGTGTTTAGCTTTGGAGTATTGGTGTTAGAGATTGTGAGCGGCCGGAAGAACACTAGCTTCTATAACAACGAGTCACTCAATCTTCTTAGATATGTATGTAGCTTTTATACTGGTCTCCCAAATTCCTCATGTTTTACAATAATATTTTAAATTAAAATGCTATTAGTTTTTAATTAAATTTAGTCTTATTTGAAATGAAACTAGGCTTGGGAGTTGTTGAGAGATGATCGAAGTTTGGACCTGATGGAGCCAGCAATACGATATCCTTCTTCCACTTCTATTATATTGAGATTCATTAAAATTGGCCTTCTCTGTGTCCAAGAAAGCCCGATTGATCGGCCTACCATGTCTGATGTAATCTCAATGATTAGCAATGAACATGCACCTCTACCTACACCTAAGCAAGCAGCGTTTTCCTCAGGCCGAAATATGATGGACACAAATTCAACAGTTGACAGTGCAGGAAGTTGCTCAAAAAATAGTGTAACTATTTCAGCAATGAAAGCCCGATGATTGATTCCTATGTGAAAGAGAAGAAATGTTGGAGAAGCAATCTTTTCAGGCTAATTTGTATGCATGTTGATATGCTACATAATTGTTACTAAATGTTGTCTTAGTTCACTCATTTTAGTTTTGTTGCCAATAATACTATAGATATAATTTTTATTTTTTTATTTTTTTAAAGGGCTATAGATATAAATGATGCAAACAACTTAATGTGTCTTTAAAAGATTATCGGTTATTGATTTCCTTCCCCTCCCTCAGTGGTTACATAAAGGGTTGAAATCCGTAATCCTTGCTTATTTATTTTAATTTTTATTCATGTAAGAGACCGAATGCTAACAACTAATTCAAGCATACGTCTACTTAATATTTTAAACCCAAATTATGACTAATTCAACTACACATAAAAACCATACTTGTGCACATAAGATTTTGAACCCCCATTTTGCCCTAAGCCACTCCTTTCCAATTTTTTTTTTTTTTTTTTAAAAAAAAATTAATGCTTTTAATCATTTTAATTTTTTTTGGTTGAAATAATCATTGTCTTATATATTAATCAATCAATATGATAGAGCAAATGACTCTACCCGGATAACATCCGAAATACAATCGGAAGATTTTCTTTGCTAGACCATGAGCTGGAAAGTTGGCTTCACGTCCTGCATAGTTTACCTCCCGGTGTGTGAAATGTGTTCAAAAGCATTCTCATATCCGCCATTAGATGGCCGATCCTACTCCAGGTTTGCTCTCCTTAATTCACCGTGTCCACCACGATTTTTCCGTCTATCCTTTCCTTTTTACTTTTTTTTTTGTCAGTTCATTTCTTTTTCCTTTTACTTTCAGTTTCACTTTCGTACACACAAACACGTACGGACACACTCACCCTCTCTGACACACATAGAGACCCCTCTCCATATTTGTCTGTGTTCCTAAAGCTCCAACTCCCATCAATTTTCTCTCTCTGAATGTAATTTTTTTTCTTTTTTCTTTTTCTTTTTTT
>NC_081541.1:33401387-33441951 GCF_901000735.1 Corylus avellana | reverse complement strand
TTCCAAAGAGACAGAGATGAGCCGGGGGGGGGGGTGGTGGGGTGGTGGTCTCTCTTAGCTGAATTTAATTCCCTTTGAATTTCAAGCCGTCTCCATTTGGTGTTTCCAAAGAGACAGAGATGAGTCCCTGCTCTCTCTTGCCTACTTCTTTCCTATGGCATCCATGAAACCTAACACTAGCATCAACTATATATATAGCAATTGAAGCCAAACCCAGATGTTTCTTTCATCCCTGTGGTCGTCTTTAGCTTAATTACCACGGCAAGACCTAGCACAGTCAGCAACAGACAAAAGCTCCATCATTTCTTCAGTTCCCTTCATCTCTTCAAACTTTGCCTATCATGTGTCCATGACTCAGGAAGCATCACAGCCGTGTTGCACTAAAGTGGTCGACTTGCAGAGTGGAGAGAAAAAATAGAGATCTGTTTTGGACGGTTTCACGGAAGAAAATAGACGGAAAAAACGCGTTACTTTTTTGGGTTAAAAACCCATTGATAACATCTGGGCCATCAAAATATACTACCGCAGATATGCATACAAGCCAAATCCTTCAAAAATTTAGATCCGTGTGGGACCGTTGATCCCCCATCTCCTTGATTCACGGCACCTCTTTCGGTGCAATGAACATGTCCAGTTCAATTTAGTCACCGCCTTTTTTTCTCCACTGCAAGAAAAAGCAGATCCTATGGAGAATTTCAGTTGGCAAATTGACTTCAACATCCATTTCGAAACTAGTCTGTCCAGAGCGTGATTATGTCGGATACAAAGTACAGTGTTCAACTTTGATCCGCCGCCGTGTTTAGATAGAGCGTTTATATATTTATATATATATATATATATTTCAGTTTTTAAGTTTTTAGTTTTTCCTTCTTCTATGTTTTTTCTTTTTTTTTTTTAGGGATATTTTTGGGAGGATATTGTAAGAAAATGTATTGGAGAATGGCAGGGTAAAAGTTTGAGAGCAGTGGTATGTAAACTTGGCTTGGAGCTCGGCAGTTTACAATACATGAAGGTATACATATATAGAAATGATGTGAAATTTGGAAATCCATTGAACTAAAAAAAAAAAAGGGAAAAAAAAGAGAAAAAAAAAAAAATTGTTGCAGAAAGTATGGTGGGAGCTGCATGGTTAATCTGTCTCCTGCCCGTAGTTGTTTAAAAGAGGCCTATTTGCTTCTGCTTCTGGTTCTCGTTTTGTTGCTGTTGAGGATTTTGTGGCAGAGGAAGGTTTGCTGGTTTTCTTGAGCTCAAGTTATTGAAATTTTGCTTAATTGTAAGAATTTGCTGTTGAGGATGATGTATTTTTGCCTTTTTTTTTTTCGCTGGCCTTGGGGGATATTAATATTTTGTCAGTACTTTAAGAGGGATATTGAGGCAATTAATAATTTAAGAGAAATTGACAATGGAGTGGTAGGGGTATATGTACTTTTTTCAATTTGTTTTTGTTTTTTTTTTCTTTAAATGTTGGGAGAGACCTCTTTTATAGATTTTTTATTTTTTTTAGATTGAATCAACAAAGATTTTCTATTATTATTATTATTTTTATAAAGTGTTTAGTGGTAACTTGGATTTTGGCCTAAAAAGTCCATTTTTTAGTTTATTTTTTCTTGAAGGTTCAGACGGGCAATGGAGGGTTTGGTAGCAAATAGGGAAAACCCTTTGTGTCACCCATCTTCCTCAATACTAATCCTCTCAGAATTAAGATGGCAATCTACTCCTGTTTCAAGGTTCCTCCAAAATCCCAGTTTGGTCGACAAATTTGACATTTCCTGGGTCAAATTTAACAGAAGCAGTACTTGGTGATGATGGAAATTTTGTTTTGAGAGATAGGCGGAACACGTCTACTATATTTTGGCAGAGTTTTGACCATGCAACCATATTGCTGCCAGGTGCGAAGCTTGGGGTCGAAAAGATTACTGGGAAACCACAGCAGCTCATTTCATGGAAAAATTCAGAAGATCCATCACCTGGTGTGTTCTTGTTTGGGTTGGGCCCAAATGGAAGCAATCAAATTTGCTTAGAGTGGAACAGATCCCAAATCTATTGGAGTTTTGGACTTTGGAATGGAACTTCTTCCAGCTTTGCCTTCATTCCTGAGATGGGATTGAATCATATCTACAACGTCAGTTTTGTGTCAAATGAAAATGGTAGGTATTTTACTTATTCTCATTATAATCCTTCTCACCGTTCTAAATATGTGATGGACTCTATAGGACATCTCCAGCTATGGTCGTGGCTTTCTGGCCCTTCGGCATTGACTAGATTTTGGTCTCAACCGGCGGAACCATCAGTCTATGCTTTGTGTGGTGCATTTGGCGTGTATCGTGAGAATTTCTCGAGCCCCTGTGAATGTCTTAAAGGTTTTGAACCATTTTCCATGGAAGACACCAGACTAAATGATTGGTCAGGGGGTGTGTGAGGAAATCTGATTTGCAATGTGAGAATAATGCCAAAAAAGATGGTTCCTAAAAATATCAAACATGCAATTGCCTGTTTATTCGAAAGCATATTTGGCCGTACGTGAACGCTAGTAGATGTGAATTGGCATGCATGGAAAATTGTTCTTGCACGGCTTATGCTTATAATAGGAGTGGGTGTATGATATGGGAAGGAGCACTTTTGAACTTACAGCAGCACTCAAATGGTGGAGAAATTGAACAAGATATCTATCTTAGACTTGCTATTGATGAGCATCTAGATCCAAGTACCAAAGGCAAGATGAGTGAAATGAAAAGTATGGTTAGCTAATCCTTAATTGCATTCTCTTACTTTTTGATCCAATACTTCATTCTCTGATATGGTACTTGAGCTAATAGTGATTCTTGTCATCATAATCAGGCAAAAATTGGAAATTATGGGTACTTGTGCTGGTCTTTGCAACGGTGCTTATCTTATACCTCTTCTTTTGGTGCTCAAGCAAAGGAAAGCTCAAAAGCACATGTAAGTGTAAATATTTTAATTAAGCATACATAGGAATCACTTTCAAAAAGTTACTAAGAAGTCTAGCTAGCTTAATCTAAGACAAGAAAACCATGACAAATCCTTTTTATTAGTGTTAGGGAGAGAAGCACCTAGGAAGTCTACAATAGCACATTAATATATACATGATTAGATACCACTTAAACCCAAAAACTTAAGTTTATGAGTTTGTAGCCATGAACTAATATATATTAACTACTCATTTTATTTGTTTTTCCTCAACATGGTACTCAACACGCATACATGCACTTACAACAAATCTACCTTCATACATGAGTATCTTCCACACTCACCTAATAACTCTTTCCTTGCGTCTAAGTCATTTACAAATCAAAGAGTGAGCGTACAAGAATTGCATCAATTGCATATCACCAAACACAACTTTGCTCCAAGAGCCATTCACACTCTTTACTGAAGCCAAACCAAATGCGTTAAAGACCAAGACACTCATTTAAGCAGAAGCTGAACCATAGCTCTGATACCAATTTGTTAAGAAGAGAATCACATATGATGTCCCTAAAGCTTAAGTTTATGGGTTTGAATTTACTTACATATATTAGCTACTTATTTTGTTTATTCTTCCTCAATGTGGGACTCAATACTCACTGATGCAGATTGCGTAGCCATCAGTTTGTTTTATTTTCTAAACCGACTTTATGTTGTTATTTTATTAGGGTTAGG
Source organism: Corylus avellana (assembly GCF_901000735.1). Taxonomy (NCBI): domain Eukaryota; kingdom Viridiplantae; phylum Streptophyta; class Magnoliopsida; order Fagales; family Betulaceae; genus Corylus; species Corylus avellana. Next base: position 33,438,291 of record NC_081541.1, on the reverse strand, counting down.
GTTTTGAGAGTCTTTATTTCGTTATTTTATTAGGTTTAGGGTTTTGGGGGTATTTATGTAATATTTTATTAGGTTTAGGGTTTTAAGCAATAAATATATGCTTATAGCCTCCAAAGAAAACAATTGTTGTTTATGATTATGTTGAATAAAAATTACTCATAGGTGAGTTTTCTTCATATTTTTCATTGAAATCATAGATAGACTCTATATTTTGAGAAGAATTCTCAGATCATTGATAGATTCAAGATCTAGAATTGCATATCCGCTGCTTTATTGTTATTCTCCGCTGCAGCCCACTAAGTCGCGCTGCATCAGTTGGTATCAGAGGTTAGTTGCTTTCTATGAATGGGAAGGAGCAACCGCTTCGCAGACATGAACGAGGTGCACGTGTGCACGGATGCAGCACGTAGGGAGCAAACGGCAATCGTTCGGCTGAATGGTTGTCGTCGCCAACCAAGACCGCGATTCACGGAGGCGGAAGGCAAATCTAACGCTGAGTAGTGGCAATACAAGGAGGATCGATTCAGGTCTATGAGGGATCAAATTGAAGACCTCACTACCCAAGTATCCGACTGGTGTTGTCACAATGGGAATGGATCTAGAACCTGTGTACGAAGCACCGAACGCCGGAACGTCAGCACTTTGCACAAGCTCATGCCAATTAGCAGGTGAGTAGACTCAAACTCGATACACCGGAATTCCAAGGTTGCTTGCAACCCAAAGAGTTCATGGTGGCAGAAGGAAATATAAAATTTCCACAAAAAGAAGTACCTAGGAAGATGGCAGAGTTGGTGCCTAAGGAGGGGGCAGAGATCAAGTGTCGTTCGGTGTCCTGATACATTAAAGGTATGTGCCGACCATTTCAAACTATATGCATCACGGGAGGCAAGGGGGCCAAGCTTATCATTGATCCAAGGAGTCATGAGAATATAGTCTTGGAGGAAGCAGTTCGCAAATTGGGGCTTGAGACCAAGAGACATCCTACTCCCTATCAATTGGAGTGGCTCACAAAAGGAAACGAGGTAACGGTTTCTAAATGTTGCCTAGTGTCCTTTTCCATTGGAGCTAAATATAAAGATACTATACAGTGTGATGTGGTTGACATAGAGACGTCTCACCTATTATTGGGCAAGCCGTGGCAAGATGATCAAGCTGCTATCCATGATGAAACAAAGAAACGTACAGCTTCATGTTGTGTAAAACCAGATTGACGTTGCTACATAGCCCATGGGCGGAGCCAAAACTTTCACAAGGGGATGGTCAATCCTTTGTAGCCAAGCAAGAGTTGACGGACACAGAAAGCGGCATCAAGGGAGTGGTAATGGGGCTGATAAAGGAGCTGTTGGGAAGATTTGTCGACGTGGTCCAAGCAGAATTATCGAAAGCGGTACCATCACTGTGACATATTCAACATCAACTTGATTTGGTGCCAGGGTCAAATGTTCCTAATCATCCGCACGACATCAAGAGTCCTAAAAAGCTTGAAGAATTGGGGGAACAAGTGAAAGAGGTAAACCTTTCAAAAAGTATCGCAATTTTTCATGAAGAAGAGGAACCCTTGGAAGAGGTAAATCTTTCAGATAGTTTTGCAATTTTCATGAAGAAGAGGAACCCTTGGAAGAGGTAAATCTTTCAGATAGTTTTGCAGTTTTTGACTGCAATTCTACGTATCATGTGCCTGATAAGAGCCCCGAAGATAAATTCTTCGATTTTAGTGTTGAGCCAGTTGACTTATGTTGATTTCATTGGGATAGATGCTATTTTATCAAATTATTCTAACCAAAATTGTGATGAGATCTATATGGTGGATAAGACTTTTCTGTCAAAGATTGAAAGGGTCTTTATGAGTTTTTTGGGGATTCTCATGGCTTGTGGGAAAAGCAAAGCACGAGAGAAGCATGAAAAGTCTACACAGAAAGAGGTATGTGGGGATTTCATGATAAATATCGAGGTACTTCGATGATGAGAAGTGTCACATTTATTGTGGGATGTTACCTTGTCTTGATCTTGAGGAACAGCGAGTGGAATGAGTTGACTGGGCATCCAACGGACCGTGGAAATAACCGGCTGAATTCGAGGACGAATTCTCTCCAACAAGGGGAGAATGATGCAGATTGCGTAGCTGTTTTATTTTCTAAACCGACTTTATGTTGTTATTTTATTAGGGTTAGGTTTTGAGAGTGTTTATTTCGTTATTTTATTAGGTTTAGGGTTTGGGGGGTATTTATGTCATTTTTTATTAAGTTTAGGGTTTTAGGTTAGAAATATATGCTTATAGCCTCCAGAGAAAACAATTGTTGTTTATTATTGATTATGTTGATTAAGAATTACTCATAAGTGAGTTTTCTTCATATTTTTTCTTGAAATCATAGATAAACTTTATATTTTGAGAAGAATTCTCAGATCATTAATAGACTCAAGATCTAGAATTACATATCCGCTGTTTTATTGTTGTTATTCGCATGTTTGGTTCATGAAAATACCAAACATGCGATTACCTGTTTATTCGAAAGCATATTTGGCCTTGAATGCTAGAAGATGTGAATTGGCTTGCATGGAAAATTGTTCTTGCACGGCTTATGCTTATAATAGGAGTGGGTGTATGATATGGGAAGGAGCACTTTTGAACTTACAGCAACTTCCATATGGTGGCGAGATTGGACAAGATATCTACCTCAGACTTGCTGCTGATGAGTATCCAGATCCAAGTACCAAAGGTAGGATGAGTGAAATGAGAAGTATGGTTGAGCTAATACTTAATTATATATGTTATCTTTCATTCTGAACTAATACTTAATTCTCTATTATGGTTGAGCTAATAGTGATTATTTACATTATAATCAGGAAAAAAATGGGAAGTATGGGTAGCTGTGCTGCTCCCTACAACAGGGCTTATCTTATGCCTCTCAATTTGCTTTTCATGCAAGGAAAGGATCAAACGAAAAGGTAAATGCATGTAAATGTTCTAACCGTACATAGAAATCACTTCAAGAAATTACAAGGAAGTCTACCTTAATCAGATTAAGATAAGAAAATTGTCACAAGTCCTTGTTCTTAGGAAAGTCCTTGTTCTAATTACTTCCATTAGTTGGTGATGGATCCCCACAAGCTTCACCATATTGTCTTCCGGAAGGAGCTTTGCAGTTCTTTGATCATTTCGCTAAAATGGGAAAGAATTACTAAATTATTAGTACTTATTTATGGAAATGACTAAATAAACTTACTTACCTTTAGATACTGGCATTGCTCAATTGATTTTCTCTTACCAAACACTACATTTCCATGTATAGTGACAAATTCTTATCATTTTAGATCAAACAGGAGAGAGCCCATCAAGTAATAATCTACTATTATTTGATTTTGATACTGAACGCCATGCAATCAATGATGGAATGAACACCGAAAATAATACGAAGAAACAAGAGAAGAAGGATGCTGAGTTACCACTATTCAGTTATGAGAGTGTATTAGCTACAACAAATAATTTTTCAGCTGTGAATAAACTTGGAGAATGAGGTTTTGGACCTGTCTACAAGGTACGTTACAATTTCCCGATGAATGTGCTTTGAACACTATTAATAAAACGTACATTAATGGTAAACCTTCATGTAAGTTTAAAGATTTTATGGTTCTCCTTTTTAAGGAAAATTACTTAGAGAACAAGAAATTGCAGTGAAGATGCTTTCAAAAAGATCTGGACAGGGAATTGAGGAGTTTAGAAATGAGACAATACTAATTGCAAAACTCCAGCATAGAAATCTTGTCAGACTCTTAGGTTGTTGTATCGAGCGAGATGAAAAGATATTAATATATGAGTACATGCCCAATAAAAGTTTGGACTTCTACCTTTTTGGTGAGTGCATGCTGATGTATGTATCTTATATGGGTATATTTTTGCCTGTCATACGTTTTTAGGTTCCTAAGTACTAATTTCCTTGGTTGTACTATTTAAATAGATCCAACCAAGAAAAAAATGTTAGGCTGGGAGACACGCATACGCATTATTGAAGGGATCGCTCAAGGGCTTCTTTATCTTCATCAATATTCAAGGTTACGAATCATACATAGAGATCTAAAACCTAGTAACATTCTCTTGGATAGTGAAATGAATCCAAAAATATCAGATTTTGGCATGGCTCAAATAGTTGGAGGCAATGAAACACAAGCAAACACAAACCGAATTGTTGGAACTTAGTAAGTATGGAACTTGTTTTACATTTGATATTTTCAATTCCCAGCTAAATTCATTGAGCAAGCTACTGATAGGTCTGTTTACTAAATTTTGGAATGTAGTGGCTATATGTCTCCCGAATATGCTATGCATGGTTTGTACTCAACAAAGTCTGATGTGTTTAGCTTTGGAGTATTGGTGTTAGAGATTGTGAGCGGCAAAAAGAACACTAGCTTCTATAACAACGAGTCACTCAATCTTCTTAGATATGTATGCATCTTCTATACTCTCCCAAATTCCTCATGTTTTACAATAATCTTTTAAATTAAAATGCTATTAGTTTTAATTAAATTTAGTCTTACTTGAAATGAAACTAGGCTTGGGAGTTGTGGAGAGATGATCTAAGTTTGGACTTGATGGAGCCAACAATAAGATATCCTTCTTCCACTTCTCTTATGTTGAGATTGATTAACACTGGCCTTCGCTGTGTCCAAGAAAGCACGATTGATCGACCTACCATGTCTAATGTAATCTCAATGATTAGCAATGAACATGCACCTCTACCAACACCTAAGCAACCAGCGTTTTTCACAGGCCGAAATATGATGGACACAAATTCAACAGTTGACAGTGCAGAAAATTGCTCCAAAAATAGTGTAACTATTTCAGTAATGGAAGCCCGATGATTAATTCCTATATCAAATAAAAGAAATGTTGGAGAAGCAATCTTTTCAGCCTAATTTGTATGCATGTGAATTGGTATGCTACATATACTTGTCACTAAATGTTGTCTTAGTTCACTCATTTTACTTTTGTTGCCAGTAATACTTTTAAGATAGAATTTGTAAGTTCTTACAGGATACTATATATAAATGTTGCCAACAACTTCTGGTGTCTTTAAAAGATTATCTGTTATTGATTTCTTTCCCCACCTATTTAAAAGCGTTGAAATCTGAAATCTGGCTTATTTCTTTTCATGTGTATTCATGTAAGAGATAGAATGTAAACAACTAATTCAATCATACATCAACTTAATATTTTAAACCTAACTTATGATAGGGGCTCAATTCAGTCTTATCTAATACTCAACTTTTACTTACGTGACAAAAATAAAAAAATAAAAAGAAAAGATAAGGAGAAAAGAAACGTGACGTTGGGAAAATTGGGGAATAAGAAAATAAAAAAGAAATGGGAGAAGGTGGAGTGGTTGGAAGGGTGGGGGTGCTGTGAAGAAATTTGAGGGAGAGAAGAAAAATAATGGAGCAGGTGGAGTCAAGGTTTTGGATACTCTCATACACTTTGCTCCACGATTCTGGTCCAGCCATGTCGTGACGCCAAAGAAGACCCATTACCCTTCAATGTTCATACTGTCAAAGTATCAATCAATATTCATAAAATCTCATAAATTTATCCAATTCCATCCATTATTCCATCTCTCAGTTTCATTCACTATTCCATCTACCAATCTCTCGTACTATTTCGTATAATATTCATATAAAATCATATTTTCCTCAATAATAAATATTCTTAGTATTAATATTAAAATAATATTCATCATCAAAGTAACCTCTTTAAATAAAAATTTTAAATCCGGAGCACTACAGATGTGGTTGTAGCCCCTTTACGATATATATATATATATATATATATATATATATATTAATTGTAGGTAAGAATATTTATCATTAAAAATCATATTTTCCTCAATAATAAATATTCTTACCTAGTATTAATATTAAAATAATATTCATCATCAAAGTAATCTCTTTAAATAAGAATTTTAAATCTAGGGCGCTACAGTCACAAGGATGGAGCCAGGAAGTTTTATGGGTGGGGACCAAAGCAATTTTTTTTTTTTTTTTTTGGCAGCATGTAACGAACTAGTACTTTTTTTTTATTTTTTTCTTCTTTTTCTAATCACTAGTACTTAAATACAATGGGGAATTGAGCTTAGAATTGTGTCATTGGTACTTAAATACAATGGGGAATTGAGGTTAGAATTGTGTCATACTCTCCAATATTTAAATGTCTAAATTCTAACAAACAATATTCTCAATATTTAATAACCATAATATCTAAATTACAAGACCACTTAGATTAGGAATTGAGCTTAGAGTACTAATCTCAAAAAGTGCGACCTGCGTTGAGTTATTTTGCACCTCGTTGATTAACATGATATTCTCATAAGTGACACACAATCCAGGATCAAACTCCAATAAATTTTGTGCATTTTTTCTTTTGAAATAGTCGAGTATTGTATTTGACTTTCTCATCATCTACAAATAAATTTACATGATCATTTTGAGTCTTTAGAAAATAAAGAAAAAATATGTGTAGGTTAACAACGAACAAACTCACATGAATAACATAATCATCACATAGACTTTAAGTTAAACATTACACTTTAACCCTATAATTATTATTTTCTTCTTATTCCATTGATCTAACAACTTACCCCAAATTTATAATACTCATATTCACATACAATAATCAATATGATTGTAATATGACATATTAGAACCTAAACCCCATGGGCATCAATTTTCATTGAATTCATGAAAGTATAAGGTTAATTAACACTTTAAATGTAATTAACACATCCAATTAGCAATCCTAGTGTTCACATACCAAAAGCCCTAATTTAATTCATACCATACAAATTCGGGTTTATGTCCATACTATAAACAATAGTGAAATTAAAGCTTTAAACCCATTAATCTAACAAATCCACTACACACAAAAGCCCCTAGTTAATTTTAGGAATTTAGCTTCTTACTAAAATTCCCCCAAATTTGGACCTAATAAAAAATTCTCTAAATCATTATGATTTCAAATTTGAAATTCAATGGATGGAACAAAAACTCAAAGAGAAACTAGAGATTTCTCAATGGCATTAGTTATAATAACCCATCAAAAATTCTTATATGGCCATACCAAATCAAGGACCAGAATCCTCACAAAGAAAAGATCTAAGATTTACATACATACATAAAGATAATAACAATAGCAAAAAACATAGAAATTTCCAAGTAGCAACAGGAATTTCCAAGTTTCCAAGCCGATAGCCAATCTAAGAAGGAAAAAAAATAAAAATAAAAAACTTTTCAGATTCTTAACTAAATTTCCAAGCCAACGAAAAATTAACCAAAAGAAAACCTCATAATTAACCTAAGAAGTATGAACCAACCGGTGGAGGTGAGTTGGGGGAACCGAGACCTATCAATTTATTTTTGGGGGGGACCATAATTTTTTTTTTTTTTTTACTCCTTAAAATATCTTTTTTGAAGAAGTGAGAGGGGGAAGGGACCATGGCCCCAGTCGGCCCCCCCTCCCTCCCTCCCTCTTTATGTGTAAGCAACGTCATTGCAAACGTGTATTAATTATAGAGACTTTTTGGAAGCTAGCTATAGCAATTTCAATAATCGGTAATATTGTTTTTGAGGAAGGGGGGGGAGACCATGGCCCCAACCAGTCCCCCCTCCCTCCGTCTCTGGCTTCAGATGTGGTTGTAGCCCCTTGTACGATATATATATATATATATAGATCATTAAATATCATATTTTCCTCAATAATAAATATTCTTACCTAGTATTAATATTAAAATAATATTCATCATCAAAGTAATCTCTTAAATAACAATTTTAAATCTTGGGCGCTACAGATGTGGTTATAGCCCCTTGTACAATATATATATATATGAGTTGAGATTTCCCGCGTTAGACACTTTTTTTTTTTTTTTTTTAATTTGGTTTTTAAATTGAAGAAAGAGAAATATTAAAGAGAAATTCAAATTTGAAGTATTAGCACTAAATTTAGGATGATAAAATTCATTTTAAGTGATATTATCTCTAAAGGGTTAATCTTCCACCTCTAGGTTTTAGTTTTAAATCCAAAAATAAATTTTGAGGCATTAGAAACTAAATATTAACTCATAAAAATTTAACCAAAAAAAAAAAAAAAAATCTAGCAGAACTAGGAAGAGAGAGATTTTTCTACAATTTTTTTTTTTTTTTTTTTAATAAAGTCACATTAGATTTTGGCAGATTTGTCTGACTCTTGACAGCCAAATAGCAGGACTCTATATATATATATACATTAGGTTTTTCCTTCTCGTTTGAGACCATATCTATCGCCTTGTGAGATTTATCTCTCTTTTTCCCAAAATCGTAGCCCCTTCACTGCCAGAGTTTACCAAAGATGGAATATGATGGACACAAATTCAACAACTGACAGAGGAGGAAATTGTTCAAAAAATAGTGCAAGTATTTCAAAGAGAAAATAAATGTTGTATAATCGATCTTTCTGTTTTAGCCGTTGGAGAAATTTGTGCTGAAGTGATGTTCAAAATCGGTACATGGAAGTGAACTTTCTCATAAGGAAAGTCTGTTTTCATGCCTGCGCTACTTCTTGGAGGCAAGCCAATCAGAAAGCTAATCTGAATGGGCTGCGGGTCACAAATCTTATAGATACACTCCCTGGAGCTCTTCTTTGTATTATTTTCTTTCTTCTTGTTTGTTGCTCCTTTTCCTTCTTCCCGTATTGCATTTTTCTGTAATTACTAACTGCGGTACTGCAAGTTAGAGAGAGATGGGTGGCATGACGACTAATCACCAGCCATGGCTCTTATTTGCTCTGCTTTCAATCCTGTCTTATTACAGAGCATGCTTCTCCATAGCTGCTGATACCCTTTCACCAGTTCACTCTCTCTCATTCAAAGAGAGAGACCATAGTATCTAAAGGTGGCACTTTTGAGCTCAGTTTCTTCAAACCAGACACTTCATCAAAAATCTACCTGGGCATATGGTATAAAAGGTTTCATGAGGAAATTGTTTGGGTAGCAAATAGAGAAAACCCTTTGTCTCACCCATCTTCCTCAAGACTTTACCTCTCAGAAAATGGCAATCTACTCCTTTTTGAAGGTTCCTCCGAGATCCCAGTTTGGTCAACAAATTTGACATTTCCCCAGTCAAATATAACTGAAGCAGTCTGTTAGTAATTGGACCTTAATATACCCACAGTGGAGTTGGTCCATATAAAACCAAGAGTTGTATCTCTTGGAATTAGTAACTTCCATAGCCAAGAGTTATGTCTTTTGGCGGAGTTGGTCCATATAAAACCAAGAGTTGTATCTCTTGGAATTAGTAACTTCCATAGCTAAGAGTTATGTCTTTTGGTTGTTTATAAATAACCCATGGATGGAAGTTAAAACACAGATTTTCATTTCAAGCATTTTCAGAATCAGAAATACAGAATCTCTCTCAATTCTCTCTTCTATTCTCCAACATCAAAGAGCATTTAGGTTGTGGGCATATGTGTTTTGTTCTTGTAATAAAACACCACCGTTGAGTTTTTTCAAATTTGTACTTGAGAGGCATCACTATACATTGTAGAACACTCACCAAAGATCCTTATTTGTCAGTTCTAGAAGAAAGGTACACACATAGAACTCTATATTTTTTTATGTTTATGTTTACTCAACATTGGTATCAGAGTCAGGTTCTGAGTGTTTCTCATTGTATGTATGGCTGTATAAATATTTTTCTTATACATGAGAAATTGCAATGAAACCAAGTTTCTGATTCATATATCATTTTCGTTAATATATGGCCTTTAATGGCAAATTTCGAAAATGAAGGAATTAGACCACCAAATTTATATATGTTGTAAAGAACATTCATATGAACATACCCACAAAATTTGGTGATGATTGGACATGTATGTTGAGAGATATACACATTCTTATTTGAAGAACATGAAACTTTGTTTTTATTTTTCTGATAATTGATTATCATCAAATGCGTTAATTTTTCATATGGTTAGATTATACTTGTCATAAGGGTTAATTTGACATATGAAATGCGAAAAGCAGACCTGTAATGAGAGAGATTTGGAGGATTTAAGATTGAACGTGAATCTGGAAATAGGGTGATAGTTGGGTTTTAAGAGGTTGAAGAAGGCCTGGTTCAATGTTCTATAGATAACCGTTTATAAAATTGAATCGTTGCATCTTCTCCAGAGGCGGCTCTGGCCTGATGGTCAAGCGGCATTTCTATAATTACTATGGCCCTGTTTCGATTCCCCTTGCCTGCAGATTTTGGTAACATTTTTTTTCACTGAAAGTTTGCTGTCCACGCGTGCGCATTCAGTGAAGGAAAATAAAGGCATGAGGGTTTGAACCCATGCCATTTAGAAAGAGTGGTAAGCACAAAGGGCTAAAGAATCCTCTTTGCTGTGAAATCCTCTTCCTTATTTATAATACAATAACACATATGCATAAAATGAATGAAAATTCATTTGTTGAAAAGATTGCATGTTAAATATTTTTTTTTTGTATGTTATGTTTAATATTGGCATGCATGTGAAATTGTTTGGGGTGGTAGTAATTTTTTTTTATGGATTTATTTTTATATAAGAATTGTATATCAAAATCCATAGTTATTTCTTTGGAGAAATGAAATGCATGCTTACTCTTTTAAAATTTGTTGAGATAATTTTTTTTAAAGCATGTATAGCCCCTAAAATGATGACATTGAATTTATTCTTGGCATGATATTTATGTTGCCTAGAATTAATTTAAATAGTGGGAGTTAGGTTGAGTTGAATATATTTCTCCTCCCTTATGTGGTTTTGCGTGAAAATCAAATTAAATATGATAATGGGTACTTGTGGCGCGAGAGATGATTAAGAGCTTAGCGAATTTTCGATCTCGCGACTTGTGCATAAATTATTTTATTTTATTTGGATTAGCGCGGCAAAATTTGTAAATGTGTGTACATAATAATAATAATATTCCTCTCGTTTTAAATGTAGTGAAAATGGCCTCTAAGAGTATTATTGCTGATTTAAATAAAGGAGAGAAATTGGATGGGGATAATTATGACATTTGGCATCGAAAGATCCGATATGTCTTGAATGAACAAGAGGTCTTGGAGACCCTAACCCAATCCATGACTGCTCTTCAACGAGGGGACACTCCTCAACATCAACGCGATCTTGATGCCTATGAGAGTTGGCTCAAGAAAGATCGTTCTGCGCGCTTCACATTGTTAAGCAGCATGAGCAACAATCTTATAGGCGAATTTGAAGAGTGTCAAACTGCCCATGACATGTGGGAAGCCCTCAAGTTGAGATATGGAGGCACTTCGACTACTAGGCTGCACGGATTAACAATGAAGTTTGACTCATACTCAATGCACTATAATCATACAATGAAGCAGCATTTGAGAGTGATGTCTTCTATGATTCGCGAGCTTAAAGTCGCTGGAAACAATCTGACTGATGAACAGCAGGTCCAAGTTGTCATTCGTTCTCTTCCAAAATCTTGGGAAAATATGAGCCAAAACATGATGCACAACGAAAATATTAAAACATTCGTGGATGTAGTGCGTCATCTTGAGCTAGAGGCTGAGCGCCTAGTGGTTGCTAAACCTGAAGCATCTGCTAATATGACTGAATCTAAAACACAGGAGAGGTAAGCGTGGTGGGAAGAAAGACAAATCTAAGTTGAACTGCTTTAATTGTGGCAAGAAAGGACACTTCGCTCGTGAATGCACTGAGCCGAAGAAGGTACTCCCTAGTTTCATGTCTCATGGTATTTATGTTACTTTATGGTTGTTGATTCTTCTTCTGAATGGACTGTAGATTCAGCAGCAACCGAACATGTAGCTAGAGAACGTACGGGGTACGTGGAGTATCGTTGCCTACCAATTGGGAGCCGAAGATTATACATGGGGAACGGATCTAGTGTGGATGTACTAGGCATTGGTACTTACAAACTGGATTTGCGACGAGGGCGCACTTTGTTACTCCATGATGTTTTGTATGCTCCTGAAGTTTAGCGAAATCTGCTATCAGTTAATCAGTTGTTTAGATTAGGGTTTGAGATTGATTTCAAGAATATGGGTGTAAAGATATTTTCAGGTACACATTACTATGGTTGTGGCTTTGTTTCTAATGGTTTTATGGTTTTGGACATCAATAATTTATATTACGATAATACAATTGCTTTGTTGACTTCTAGAGATAATGTTTATGATGATTCTATATTATGGCATGCTAGATTAGGCCATATAGGGCAAGATAGAATGAAAAGATTGGCTAGAGAAGGTCTTATAGACCCACTCGCTAAAATGTCATTGCCCACATGTGAACATTGTCTTATGGGAAAGTCAAAAAGAAAACCATTTGGAAAAGCCACTAGGGCATCTTTCCCATTGCAATTAATTCACCCAGACATTTGTGGCCCAATGAATATGAGGGCAAGGCATGGTGGTTCCTACTTCATCACATTTATTGATGATTACACGCGATATGGTCATGTCTACTTAATCTCCCATAAGTCTGAAGCTTTGAATTGCTTTAGGCATTATATGAATTTGGTTGAGAACCAATTAGACAAGAGCATCAAATCTCTTAGAACTGACCGTGGATGCGAGTATCTATCTGAGCAACTTAAAGTGCTATGTGAAGAAAAAGGAATCAAATGGCAGCTAACGATGCCTCGTACGCCACAACAAAATGGTGTGGCAGAAAGGAGAAATCGAACTCTGCTAGAAATGATTAGGTCAATGATGGCACAAGCAAACCTACCAATATCCTATTGGGGAGATGCACTTATGACTGCAGCCTACATTCTTAATTGAGTGCCCTCAAAATCAGTACCTTCCACACCGTACGAGTTATGGATCGGTGAAAAGCCCAATTTGAATAATCTACGACCTTGGGGTTCGACGGGTTACGTGTTGATAGGTGAACAACCCGATAAAAGAGTGACTGAAATAGAGTCACGAGATGTCGATTTCATTGAGAATGAATACCCTAGCAGGGGTGAGGTTAATAAAGATTTGGAACTCTATGAATTAGTGGATCAAGAGGGAGATGCTCCAAGTAGCCTAGTGGAGAATGAGGAAGAAATTTCCCAATCTCCTAGGGACAGTGGGAGTGACTTGCTGCCTAGTGGGAGCATACCACTAGAAGAGGATTCACAAGAACCTCAATTGCGTAGAAGCGAACGTGAAAAAATCCCTCGATGACACTTTGAGATTGAAGGTGATGCTTTCATGGTTGCTTCGCAAGATGATGATGAGCCTAGGTCATACCATGAGGCTATCTCATCTCCAGCTAGTAATGAGTGGATAAAAGCAATGAATGAAGAAATAGAGTCAATGAGGACTAACCAGGTCCAGGATCTGGTAGATCTTCCGCCAGGACGCAATGCCATCGGAAACAAATGGGTCTTAAAGATCAAGCGTAAGGCAGATGGTTCAATTGAAAGGTATAAGGCACGCCTTGTAGCGAAGGGTTACACCCAAAATGAGGGTGTTGACTATGAGGAAACCTTCTCTCCAGTAGTAAGGTTTGCCTCCATTCGCACGATCCTTGCCATTGTCGCACATTTGGATTTAGAATTATTCCAAATGGATGTTAAAACTACATTTCCCAACGGAGAACTAGATGAGGAAATATATATGGATCAACCTATTGGTTTTGTAGCTAAAGGAAAAGAGCGCAAAGTTTGTAAGCTCAAACGATCCATTTATGGTTTAAAACAATCATCTAGGCAATGGTATCTAAGATTTCATCAAACCATTATTTCTAATGGATTTAAGATGATTGAAGAAGATCATTGCGTGTATGTGAAACGATCCAAGGAATTTTTGTAATCCTTTCTTTGTATGTTGATGACATTTTATTGGCAGGAAATGATAAAAACATGATTGTCGCCACTAAAGGATGGTTGTCCTCTACTTTCAAGATGAAGGACATGGGTGAAGCAGATTATATTCTTGGAGTTAAATTTGTACGGATCGTTCAAAGAAACTTTTGAGTTTGTCACAACAAACTTACATCAAAAGGATTCTTGATCGCTTCCAACTGCATAACTACAAACCCATTGACACTCCTGTTTTTAAGGGCGAACCCTTGAATCTTGAAATGAGTCCTAAAACTCAAGAAGAAAAGGAAAAGATATCTCGAGTTCCATATTCTAGTGCCGTGGGTAGTCTAATGTACGCTACGATGTGTACTCGACCAGATATATGTTATGCTATTGGGTTAATTAGCATATTCCAATCAAATTCAGGACTTACTCACTGGAAAGCAGTAAAGAGAATACTCAGATACCTCAAGGGAACAATGGATTATGCACTTTGCTATCAAGGTAAAGATTTGCGTTTAGTTGGTTACAGTGATGCTGATTGGGGTAGTGACATAGACGAGCGCAAATCCATGACAGGATATGCATTTTTGCTCAATAATGGAGCGATTACTTGGAGTAGCAAAAAGCAACCTTGTATAGCTTTACTACTATGGAGGCTGAGTATATAACATGCTCAACAGCAGTGCAAGAGGCAGTTTGGTTGAGGCGATTCTTACAGCATTTGAATGTGGTCACAACAATTAATGATCTTATGACAATTCATTGTGATAGTATGTCAGCACTTGCCTATGCTAAGGATCCCAAATATCATGGAAGAACCAAACACATAGACATCAGATATCACTACATACGAGATATGGTCGCTAAGAAAGAAGTGGTGCTTAAACATATTTCTACAAGTCAAATGATAGTTGATCCCCTAACAAAGCCTATTGTTCGAGATGCTCATATGGCTCATGTTAGGAGTTTAGGACTGCGTAGATTATGATTATTTTTGTTGACCATGTACATTGGATGTATTTTACTTGGAATATTATTTTTATATATGTAATGATTTTTCATTTTTTGTGTGACATTAAATGAATTATATTGTTTTTACTAGTACACACATATAAGCCATGTTTAGTATTGGCGAAGAAAGTATGTCAACAAGTTTAGATCGGCTTTCTCATACGAGCGATCGCCTTTAATGCTGTGGTAGCAAGGTAGAGATGAGACGTTGTGTCATTTGGCGCTTTGATAGCGAGCAAGTTAAGATAAGGTTGCCTTAGTTGGTGCTAAGGTGAGACACATTTATAGATATGTTGCCTTAGTTGGTTCTAAGATGAGGTCTACGACGAGTATTATTTTTTAGGACCGTGCATGGATATCCCACAATCCATTTAGCCTGTGATAAGCCAGATGTGAGATCTTAATTTGGTGCCTGAGATGGCGAGCAAATAAAGGACTCAGGTTAGGCGCTTGGCTAGCGACTAGACTAAGATCTGTACGGTGTTTTTTAGCCTTAGACATACGCTCTTTTGGAAAGAGAACTCCATCGTAGCATATATTTTATACTACATGTGCTTTTTCGACCAACAATAGAGGTGAGTGAATCGATCCCTTCTTCCTCATCGTGTGAGTCTTATGGGTCATTATTAAGAGCCCAATTATGCCCTATGTGACCTTTGACTATGTTGTGAGGCAAAGGATTTAGCGTTTGCTACTTTAGCATGTTGGCTATGGCCATGAATGATTCGGTTTAAAGAGACATGACTGGGAAAGCAGTTGAACCTAAGCTAAGTGACATGAGGGCGAGGGAAGATTATTCGGTAACACATCACATTTTGTATTTACAGTCGACAGGTTATGTCGCTTCTGAATGTTACGACATAATCGTAAATACATTACAGTTAGTGGGGGTTTAACATACTTTATGAAAAATTAAATTCATGAGGGATCCGAGATGTTTAATCCAATGTGACCGAATGAGTCTGAGGCATAACGAGACCTTGTTTTGTTTTTAGGGATGTTGCTATGCTAGTCTCTAACAAGACTTAGTGTAATGCTCCCAATATTTCTACAGGTGTGCTCGACGGTCGCACGACCTATTTGCAAGTATGAATGATGTTAGAGATTGATAAGAGAGACGTATCAATATGAGAGATGTATGGTTAGCCCATGCTCACTATGTGTAAGTGGGAGATGTTAGTAATTGGACCTTAATATACCCACAGTGGAGTTGGTCCATATAAAACCAAGAGTTGTATCTCTTGGAATTAGTAACTTCCATAGCCAAGAGTTATGTCTTTTGGTTGTTTATAAATAACCCATGGATGGAAGTTAAAACACAGATTTTCATTTCAAGCATTTTCAGAATCAGAAATACAGAATCTCTCTCAATTCTCTCTTCTATTCTCCAACATCAAAGAGCATTTAGGTTGTGGGCATATGTGTTTTGTTCTTGTAATAAAACACCACCATTGAGTTCTTTCAAATTTGTACGTGAGAGGCATCACTATACATTGTAGAACACTCATCAAAGATCCTTCTTTGTCAGTTCTAGAAGAAAGGTACACACATAGAACTCTATATTTTTTTTTTATGTTTATGTTTTACTCAACACAGTCCTTGGTGATGATGGAAATTTTGTTTTGAGAGGTAGATCCATACCGTCTTGTATATTTTGGGAGAGTTTCGACAATCCAACCGATACATTGCTGCCAGGTGCGAAAGTTCGGGTCAATAAGGTTACTGGAAAACCACAGCAACTCATTTCATGGAAAAATTCAGAAGATCCAGCACCTAGTGTGTTCTCGTCGGGGGTAAACGCAAATGGAAGTAATCAGTTTTTCTTAGAGTGGAACAAATCCCAAATCTATTGGAGTTCGGAAGTTTATAATGGAACATCTCTCCGCTCACTTTATGAAAGGAGCATTATCTTCAACTTAAGCTTTGTGTCAAGTAAAAATGAAAGTGAGATATTTTACTTACTCTCTTCATAATCCTTCTGACCTTGCTAGATATCGAATTGACCAAACAGGACAGATTAGGGCACTGGTGTGGCTGCCTGGCGTCTCCGTTTGGAATACATTTTGGTCTGCACCGACGAACCTATCTGACGTCTACACTTTGTGTGGTGAATTTGGCGTGGTACAATACCTTGAGAATTTCTCAAACCCTTGTGAGTGTCTAAAAGGTTTTGAACCATTTTCAATGAACTACACCAAACTAAATGATTGGTCAGGTGGGTGTGTGAGGAAATTCCCAATGCAATGTGAGAATAATACATATGCTAATGGCAAAAAAGATTGGTTCATAAAAATACCAAACATACGATTGCCTGTTTATTCAAAAACATATTTGGCCGTGAATGATAGCATATGTGAATTGGCTTGCATGGAAAATTGTTCTTGCACAGCTTATGCTTATAATAGGAGTGGGTGTATGATATGGAAAGGAGCTCTTTTCAACTTACTGCAACTTCCATATGGTGGCGAGACTGGACAAGATATCTACCTCAGACTTGCTGCTGATGAGTATCCAGATCCAAGTACAAAAGGTAGGATGAGTGAAATGAAAAGTATGGTTGAACGAATACATAATCATATATGTTATCTTTCGTTCTGAACTAATACTTGATTCTTGTCATCATAATTAGGTAAAAAATGGAAAGTGTGGGTAGTTGTGCTTATATCTGCAACAGGGCTTATCTTATGCCTCTCAATTTGCTTTTCATGCAAGGGAAAGCTCAAATGCATCGGTAAGTGTAAATGTTCTAACTGTATATGGAAATCACTTTAAAAGAATTACAAGGAAGTCTACCTTAATCTAAGACAAGAAAATTGGCACAAGTCCTTCATCTTAATGAAGAATTTTGTGGGTCTAACTCGTCTCATAAAACGGGTTCAATAAGAGAGGGTTGCACATTCCTTATAAACATGCATAAGATCTTGTCCACAAGTAATGTGAAATTATTCCTCAACATGTAGGAAAGTCCTTGTTCTAATTACTGTCATTAGTTGGTGATGGATCCCCCCACAAAGTTCACCATGTCTTCAGGAAGGAGCATTGCAGTTCTTTGGTCATTTCACTAAAATGGGAATGAATTACTAAATTATTAGTACTTATTTGCGGAAATGACTAAATAAACTTACTTACCTTTAGATACTGGCATTGCTCATTAATTGATTTTCTCTTACCAAACATTACATTTCCATGTATAGTGACCAATTCTTATCAAACAGGAGAGAGCCCGTCAAGTAATAATCTACTATTATTTGATTTTGATACTAAACTCTATGCAATCAATGATGGAATGAATACCGGAAATAGTAAGAAGAAACGAGAGAAGAAGGATGCTGAGTTACCACTATTCAGTTATAAGAGTGTATTAGCTACAACAAATAATTTCTCAGTTATGAATAAACTTGGGGAAGGAGGTTTTGGACCTGTCTACAAGGTACGTTACATTTTCTCGATGAATGTGCTTTGAACAATATTAATAAAACCTACATTAATGGTAAACCTTCAGTTTAAAGGATTTATGGTTCTCCTTCTTAGGGAAAATTACTTAGAGAACAATAAATTGCAGTGAAGATGCTTTCAAAAAGATCTGGACATGGAATTGAGTAGTTCAGAATTGAAACAATACTAATTGCAAAATTCTAGCATAGAAATCTTGTCAGGCTCTTGAGTTGTTGTATCAAGCGAGATGAAAAGATATTAATATATGAGTACATGCCCAATAAAAGTTTGGACTACTACCCTTTTAGTGAGTGCACGTTTATGTATATATATGTGTATTTTTTTTTTCTCATGTGTTTCTAGGTTCTTAAGCACTAATTTCCTTGGTCGTACTATTTAAATAGATCCAACCAAGAAAAAGATTTTAGGTTGGGAAACACACATACGCATTATTGAAGGGATCGCTCAAGGACTTATTTATCTTCATCAATATTCAAGGTTACGAATCATACATAGAGATCTAAAACCTAGTAACATTCTCTTGGATGGTGAAATGAATCCAAAAATATCATATTTTGGCTTGGCTTGAATAGTTGGAGGCAATGAAACACAGGCAAACACAAACCGAGTTGTTGGAACTTAGTAATTATGCAACTTGTTTTACATTTGATATTTTCAGTTCCTAGCTAAATTCATTGAGCAAGCTATTGATAGGTTCATTTACTAAATTTTGGAATGTAGTGGCTATATGTCTTCTGAATATGCTATGGATGGTTTGTACTCAAAAAAGTCTAATGTGTTTAGCTTTGGAGTATTGGTGTTAGAGATTGTGAGCAGGAGGAAGAACACTAGCTTCTATAACAACGAGTCACTTAGTCTCCTTAGATATGGATATATGTAGCTTTTATACTCTCCCAAATTCCTCATGTTCTACAATAATCTTTTAAATTAAAATGCTATTACTTTTTACTTAAATTTTGTCTTATTTGAAATGAAACCAGGCTTGGGAGTTGTGGAGAGACAATCAAAGTTTGGACTTGATGGAGCCAAGAATAGGATATGCTTCTTTCATTTCTATTTTGTTGAGGTTCATTAACATTGGCCTTCTTTGTGTCCAAGAATGCCCGACTAATCGACCTACCATGTCTGATGTAATCTCAATGATTAGTAATGAACATGCACCTCTACCTACACTTAAGCAACCAGCGTTTTCCACAAGCCAAAATATGAAGGATACAAATTCAATAGTTTACAGTACAGGAAATTGCTCGAAAATTAGTGTAACTATTTTAGCAATGAAAGCCCGATGATTGATTCCTAAGTGAAAGAAAAGAAATGTTGGAGAAGCAATCTTTTCAGCCTAATTTGTATGTATGTTGATATACTACATAATTGTCACTAAATGTTGTCTTAGTTCACTCATTTTAGTTTTGTTGCCAATGATACTATAGATAAAAATGTTTTTTTCTTCTTTTTTTTTTAAAGGCTATAGATATTTCTCTAAGAAAGACAATTGTAAACTCATTATTGTTGATAGTGAAAGATTTGACTGGACTAGATCCCATGTTTTTTACCTTCACATTGGAGGGTTTTCTACGTAAAAATCTTAGTGTCTTGCTTGTGGTCGCTTGATTATTATTCTGGATTTCAAGTTTCGTTTTTGGGTGCTAGTGTGACTATTTAATTTGCACAAAGAGAGGTAGATTAATTCCGCTGAGCATTTGAAATTGGTGCTCACCCTTAACAGATTCTTTTTTGAAATAGTTCAATCTCATTCATTGATAAACGATCATAAAGCTCAAACAACACAAAGCAAAGCTCAGAAGCAACTATAGCCGAAGCTACGAGGTTACAAGCGTCAAAGATGACGTATTACATTCCAGACTCAAACAAAATCTGCTAACCTATGGCTAATTTTCAAATTAAACAACAGATTTGCGTCAAACAGACTCAACCAATGCATAGGTAGCTCTTATTCTTCGGCTATTATTCCTCGGCATTGAGGGCAGAGAACCCCAAGCCAAAACTCATCCTCCTCGACCCAAAAGTCAAGATAATGTTCACATCCACAACCCAAAGGTCTGGACCAAATCAACTACCCCAAAGGGCATTAAGCAGGCAAATCGAGATCGAGAGAAAGAGAGAGAGAGAGGACCAAGCATTATTACAAGAAAAAAAAAAACCGACACAAGAAAACAAAACAAGACCGAAAGAACAAAAAAAGGAAAGCCAAACAAAATTACAGGGAAATAACTAACAAAAAAAAAAAAAAAAGCACACTATGACAGTAGTCGGAAAGAAGAGCCGATAGCGCGCTCGCTGGAAATCGAAAACGAATGGGGGTGTTGGAAGCTCATCGCGGTGGGGGGCGTGAGAGAAAGGCCTAGCAGAAGACGATGGGCGGTAGAGCAGGCATGGAGGAGATTGGCGGCACACTCAAATGGAGGGGGAAGCTTGAGTGAAACCCCATGAGCATCGCCCACAAAGAGTACCTTGACAAGCAGAAACAACAAAACCAAAAACAGAAACAAACAAACACAAACTCTAGCAAAAAACGAAGAAACAAGAAAATGAGAGAATACAAGAAACTAAAATAAAGAAAAAAGAAATCCAAAATAGAAACCACATCGGGCAGGAAGGTTGCCGGGGGAAAATGGCCGGAATGCGAAGAACCTGGACATAGCCGAGGAGGATAGGCGGAGGGTCGAGCGACGACGTGGGTTCTGCAAGCACAGTAGATCAGGCAAAGAATGGCCGATCCAAAAGCCTAGAGGAAAAAAAAAAGAGACCAACGGAGGGGGAAGAGGCGAAGAGGAAGGAAAAGGAAAAATCGCTCGAAGAGATAGAGGCATCAAGTAAATAGGCTAGCTCGCTAAGAAAAAGAGGGCTATGGGATGGGAGGGGAGGGTGGAGGCAGAAGAGGGAGAGGGGAGAAGGGCCAGAGGGGGAGAACCTCCGACGGCACTCTCTGCTAGAGATGAAACCCTAGCAGAGAGGGGAGGGGGAAAGGCTTATTGGAAGGCTTAAGCCTTAATGTTATTTACCCCTAACAGATTCCAATATCAAATAAAAGAAATGTTGCAGAACCAGTTTTGTCTTATTTATATGCATGTTGATATGTTACATACATATTTGTTACTAAATGTTGTCTTAGTTCACTCATATTTAGTTTTGTTGCCAATAATACTATTAAGATAGAATTTGAATGTACTACTACATTAGCTAGTAAACACTAGCCTATAGTATCCACATGCTATTTTTCATTATGAACTACTCCAATTGTCTTTAAAAGATTATCAATATTCGATTTCCTTTCCTTCCATCACTAAACTAATTGGTTCTACGAAAAGGGGGTTAAATTCAAAATCTTGGCTTATTTCTTTTCATGTTTATTCATGGAGTAGACAAAATGTTAACAACTAATTCAAGCACATATCTACTAAATGTCGTAGACCTAAATTATGACTAATTCGACTACACATCAAAACTATACTTGTGAACATAACATTGTAACTAAATCCACATGTTCTTGAAGATTTTGAACAATATCTTCAAATTATGTGATACATATAACTGCAATGATTGATGTTTATAAACGATGTATCAAGAAACTAATTAATATCAGCACAATCCTTATAAACGGTACACATACAGGATTCTCTCTTTATAATCCTTCTTTCTTCATGACATAACATTTATATTTTCTGATGATCGAGTTTAACTCGGTAGTAGTTGATGGCTTGGAAATTGGATATGGAAGACTTGTAATGCAGGCTGAGATTAGAGTAAATTGAGGGGTACCCATGTGATAATAATTGGTCTGTGCTTTGGGATTTTCCTACCCATCTTTTCCATTGACTTGCATTAGAAAGACTTGACGACATACTTGACTCATTGACTCTTCGAAACCTCTGAATAAAACCAAAACGAAAAAGATTTCCTATCACCCATGAAATTACCTCTCTAGCTAATTCTCGAGTGAACATTGAATAAAGGTGATCGAAGAAGATTAGACCATATAGTGGTGATAATTGTATAACGCGTCTTTCTCATAGTAAAACAAATAATTTGGCATATGACTCACAATCTTTGGAAATATAAAGAAAAGAAGAAAATTTAGAAAGATAATTCCATAATCAGGCAAAAAAGAAAAAGAAGAAAAATATAAAGATAATGACCGACAACTCGATCGTTTGGCAAAGGTTTTTAGAATAACTAATTCTTTTTTTCTTTTTCTTTTTTTTTAACAAAAAAGTAAAAGTATTAACAAATCAATTAAATATAAAACATTTAAAACTAATTTTATTTTTATATAATATCACAACTATAAAAAAATATTCTCTAAAACATTTTGTACATATACCGTCCTCAAACGGCCATCTCTAATCCCTTCTTCCTCCCTCTCATTTTCATGCCTCTTTTCGGGCTCCAATTGCCTCTTTCGAGGCCATACTTGCCTCGTCGGAGGCCCTATCCACCGGCTTTGGTGATTTATCATGTTTCAATAGTTCCATCGTCTCCTCCTCCGCCGTAGATTGTCTAGTCACCACCTCCGCCAACCTTTCACAGCCTTAGATCTGTCCCCTTCTTGAAATCTTTGGATTTGGTTTTTCCAAAATTACATCTGTCCATTTCAAGAAGCCACAACCTTACATAGTTACATGCACCACTCCTCCAGCCTTTCACAACCTCGAATCTGCCCCTTTTTTGAAATCTTTGGATTTGGTTTTTTCAAAATCATATCTGTCCATTTTAGGAAGCCACAATCTTACACAGTTACACGTGTCACTCCACCATGCTCCTAGGCCAATCCACTACCAGCTACCGCCAATCTCATATCCATCTGGCCACCACACGCCGGAGCATGTTCCACACGTGTCGACGCATGTGCACCATTACGCCGTGTGTGAGTACTCTTGATTTCCTTCGCTCCACCACCACCTACAACTGTTGCTGGTCTCCTGAACCCATTTGCTGCCTCCCGGTGCATGGGTGGCTTACACGTGCTGGTCTTCAATCGCATTCATGTTACCTTCCCCTGCCCCACACTTAACTGATGATGTTGCTTTCTGTATTTATTTTTGTTTTTATGTTGTTTTCTTGTAGTTTTAGGGCTTTTGATGCCCTCACAACCATCTATGGTGCTCCCTCGATCTGGTTGCAGATCATTTTGCAGTGTTCTTTGGACTCTGTGTTGGTGTTTCCTTTTGTTAGCTTTGATTGAATATTCACTAGTGTCTTCTCTGCTGCTGTGGTTCTCTTTGTTAAGATATTATCTACTACCAACGATTCCAAGTCAGCAGCTGGTATAACTGATAAGAGATTTTCAGTTCAAATATCAGATGATGATTATCACTTGGATAAGTCATCCTCTGATATTCAAACTTCTCTGTTGATAAGATAGATATCTGTATTATTTAAATGTATTATTTGAATTTTGTAATTTAGTTACATGTTATCTTTATCTTCATTTGTAAATCTACGAACTCTTCTATAAATGAAAGAATGGTCAGCAACATCAAGTAAGCTGCCATTTCCAAATATTCTCTGTTTTAGAAATATTCTCTGTTTCCGCACATGGTATCAGAGCCCTTATAAGGCTAACACCAATCGTTGATCCTTCCATGGCTGCTTCCCCATCTTCCACAGCTTTCACAATCCCTAATGTCACTCAACTTATCTCCATGAAGCTAGAAGATAGCTCCAATTATCTTGCCTGGACCTTTCAATTCCTACCAGTACTTCGCAGCAATGATTTGCTGGGAATTGTGGATGGATCTGAACCCTGTCCACAAAAACACCTTCCAAATGCTGAAGGCCAACTTTCCTCTTCTGTTAATCCAGAATTTATTCTCTGGCAAAAGAAGGATCAGTTTGTGTTGAGCTTGTTGAACTCAACCTTATCTATGAGTGTCTTGTCCTCTGTCTATGGACTTCGCACTGCTCAACAAGTCTGGAACCATCTTGCCAAGCGGTTTGTATCTAAGTCACGTTCTCATGTGACTCACCTCAAGAGACAATTGCAGTCACTTAACCAAGGGACCAAGACTTGTTCAGAATTTTTGCAAGTTGCAAAAACTTGGTCTGATCAATTGGCAGCAGTAGGGAAGCCAATTGATGACGATGATTTAATCTCATTTGTTATCAGTGGATTAAATTCTACATTTCAGTCATTTGTCACATCTTATTCTTTTATAACCCGTGACAAGGTACTGACACTTGATGAGTTTCAAACAGAACTCCTGAATTTTGAAATGATGGTGAATATTCATCGTCAACAGAATGAGCCTGAAGTCAGCAACTTTGCACTATACTCTCAGAAGTCCAAGAATCCCAACTTCCGAAGGAACAGCTATCCGAATTCCTCCAAGCCAAATCGGTCCCAAATGCAGTCTTTTCGACCACATCAGAAACAAGATCCCCAACAACGCTCCAACCTTGCAAGTTCATCCAATTTTCTGTCCAAACCTCCATGTCAGATTTGTGGCAAAAATGGACATCAAGCATTGGATTGCTTCCACCGGATGGACTTTGCATATCAAGGACGTCATCCTCCATCTCAGCTAGCAGCAATGGCAACAAAGACGTCTTCTGATGGTGATCAAACCTGGTTGGCCGACAGCGCAGCAAATAATCATATAACTGATGATATGAATAATCTGCAGATCACTGCACCATACCAGGGTGGTGATGAAGTTGCAGTAGGAAATGGTTCTGGTTTGTCAATCTCTTATATAGGCTCATCTGTGATTCCTCATTCTTCTTCTCAAATTAATTTAAAGTCTGTTCTTTATTGTCCAACAGCTGCAGCTAATCTCTTGTCTATACAAAAATTTTGTAAAGACAACAATTGCTGGTTTAAACTGACATCTGCCTATTTTATTGTGAAGGACAATCTCTCGGGGCGGACGCTTTTGCAAGGGCCAAGTAGGAATGGTTTGTATCCCATTCGTCTTCCTACATCTAACAATAAAGCTCGAGCTTTTGTTGCCTTTCTAGGAGTTTCAACTGATGCTTCTGTTTGGCATGCACGCTTAGGGCATCCTGCATCTCGTATTCTTCAGTTATTATCTACCCAGTTTAGTCTTCCTGTCAAAGGAAATATTAATAAAAGTCCTGTTTGTATTTCATGTCAACAAGCCAAGAGCAAGCGTCTGTCATTTCCTGTTTCCACTAGAACTTCTATGTTTCCTTTAGAACTTATCCATTCTGATTTATGGTGTTCTCCAGTGTCATCTATAAGTGGTTGTAAATTTTACATCATATTTATAGATGATTTTTCAAGATTTTCATGGATGTTTCCTTTACAATCAAAATCTGATGCGTATATTGCCTTTGTTAAATTCAAGTGCTTTGCCGAAAACCAATTTTCTACCAAGATTAAGAACTTTCAATCTGACGGTGGAGGGGAATTTACCTCTCATCAATTTAAAATTTTTTTGGAGACTAATGGTATTATGCATCGTATTTCTTGTCCATACACTTCTCAGCAAAATGGAATTGCTGAGAGAAAACATAGACACTTAGTAGAAACTGGTTTGGCTCTTTTGGCACAATCTCATCTTTCCAATACCTATTGGGTTGAAGCATTTAACACTGCTATTTATCTCATCAACCGGTTGCCAACATCTGTGTTGAATGATCAATCACCGTTTCATGTGCTTCTCAAACAAATACCAAATTACTCTCTTCTTAGAACATTTGGTTGCGCTTGTTATCCTTTGCTTAGACCATATATAAATCACAAATTAATGTTCCGGTCTAAGCAATGTATTTTTCTTGGTTATAGTTCTAATCATAAGGGGTATCGATGTTTGGATCCTCTTACCAATCGTGTTTATCTTAGTAGACATGTAGTTTTTGATGAATCTGTTTTCCCTGCCAAGGATACAAATCATGTTCTACATCAGTCTTCTGCAACTGCTCCTGCTCATGGGTCAGATTGTCCCTCTTCATCGGCAGCTCTTCAGGTACCAGTTTCATCCTCCATGCCTTTCAATTCTTCTAATTTTGAGTTTGTTCCTACTGTTTCTAATCCATCAAATAGTGGTCCCACTCATGATTCATCTTTATCTATTAATAGCACCCCTATCCACGTGTCTCATGCACCTACCACTTCACCCACATATGTGTCTCCTGCACCTACCACTACAACACCATCATCTCATGAAATTATCTCTCCTATTGAGTTGTCCAACCCCAC
Source organism: Corylus avellana (assembly GCF_901000735.1). Classification (NCBI taxonomy): domain Eukaryota; kingdom Viridiplantae; phylum Streptophyta; class Magnoliopsida; order Fagales; family Betulaceae; genus Corylus; species Corylus avellana. Next base: position 33,411,813 of record NC_081541.1, on the reverse strand, counting down.
TGCATCCACGCCTATTAGTAACTCCTCTACTAATTTGCCACCTACTCAAGATGAATTAATTGTTTCTCATCCTATGGTCACCCGTTCCAAATCTGGCATTCAATGTACCAAAACATTTCCTGATTATCATGTCTATTATTCTACTAAACATCCATTATATGCCCTGCATACCACAACCATTCCTACTGAACCTTCTTCATTTACCCAAGCAATGAAGTTTGCTGAATGGCGACACGCAATGCAGGAAGAATATGATGCATTACAGTCCAATGCCACGTGGGTATTATGTCCAAGACCTTCTCATAAGAACATCATTCGCAATAAATGGGTTTATAAGGTGAAGCAAAAATCTGATGGCTCAATTGAGCGATTCAAGGCACGTTTAGTTGCTAAGGGCTTTCAACAACAAGATGGGATTGACTATACTGAGACTTTTAGTCCTGTTATCAAATCTGCTACTATAAGAGTGGTTCTTGCACTTGCAGTAAAGTTCAATTGGCCCCTTCGCCAACTCGATGTCTCGAATGCCTTTTTACATGGTACTCTTGAGGAGGAAGTTTTCATGGAGCAACCTCAGGGGTTTGTTAGTACCCAATTTCCCCAACATGTTTGTAAACTACACAAGTCTCTTTATGGATTGAAGCAAGCCCCACGAGCATGGTTTCATCGTCTCTCACAAGCTCTAATTAATCTTGGGTTCATTGGCTCTTTGGTTGATTATTCATTATTTACTTATCATTCTACTGATGTGCATATCTTCATTTTAGTTTATGTGGATGACCTCATTATCACGGGTACTCACCATTGCTTTATTAATCAGTTGATTACATCCTTGAAGAAGGATTTTTCTATGAAAGATTTGGGTTCTCTTAATTATTTTTTGGGCATCAAAGTGGACCGTGACTCTACTGGTATTCATTTAACTCAAAGCAAATACATTGTTGATGTGTTACACCGATCTAAGATGGCTGGAGCTAAATCGTCTTCCACACCTATTGCATCGGGCTCTAAATTGGCTGCTTCATCTGGTGATCCTTTGGATGATCCTACTGAGTATCGCAGCATAGTTGGGGCCCTACAGTACTGTACTTTAACACGCCCAGAGATCTCATTTGCTGTCAATCAACTTTGCCAATATATGCACTCACCAACGACTGCCCATTGGTCTTTTGCAAAGCGTGTCCTTCGTTATTTAAAGGGATCTCTTCATCATGGTTTATTTTTTGGTAAAGGCTCCTTACAACTAAATGCATTTTGTGATTCCGATTGGGCTGGAAACTTAGATGATAGACGATCCACCACAGGGTATGCTGTTTTTCTAGGCTCCTCCTTAGTGTCTTGGAGTGCTAAGAAACAACCTATTGTTTCTCGATCAAGTACAGAATCTGAATACCGAGCTATGGCCTTTGTCACAGCTGAATTATATTGGCTTTGAATGCTCCTTTGTGATTTACGTGTCCCTATTTCATCTCCACCAACTCTTTGGTGTGATAATCTTGGGGCAATTTCACTTGCTTCTAACCCAGTATATCATGCTAGAACCAAGCATATTGAAGTAGATTATCATTTCATTAGGGAGAAGGTTGTTAACAAAGATATTCAGATTCGGTTCATCTCCACAGCTGCTCAACTTGCTGATCTTTTTACCAAAGGACTTACTTCATCCCGATTTCTTCTTCTACGCCACAAGCTTCTTGTTCGTGAACTCCCCAAATGCTTGAAGGGGGATGTTAAGATATTATCTACTACCAATGATTCCAAGTCAGCAGCTGGTATAACTGATAAGAGATTTTCAGTTCAAATATCAGATGATGATTATCACTTGGATAAGTCATCCTCTGATATTCAAACTTCTCTGTTGATAAGATAGATATCTGTATTATTTAAATGTATTATTTGAATTTTGTAATTTAGTTACATGTATCTTTATCTTCATTTGTAAATCTACGAACTCTTCTATAAATGAAAGAATGGTCAGCAACATCAAGTAAGCTGCCATTTCCAAATATTCTCTGTTTTCCAAATATTCTCTATTTCCGCACACTCTTTTGGGTGCGCTGGCAATGTTCTCTGGACTCTGTGTTGGTGTTTCCTTTTGTTAGCTTTGATTCAACATTCACTAGTGTCTTCTCTTCTGATGTGGTTCTCTTTCGGGTGCGCTGGTAGTGTTCTTTGGACTCTATGTTGGTGTTTCCTTTCGTTAGTTTTGATTCGACATTCACTAATATTTTCTCTGCTGCTGTTGTTCTCTTTCGGGTGCGATGCTGTTGTTGTTTCTTTGTTGGGCTTTAGAATGGATTGATGGACCTCTTGAAGCGTGTGGCCCTTCTTGTGGCTCTTGGATGTGCCATCCGTAGTGTTCCTTGTCCAACCACGTGAATTGGTGACCAAGTTTTTTGGTGTTCAAGCCGCGTAATTCATTTGATGCATTTCTTTTTAATTAATTTTTGTTTACCTATACCGATGCAGTTGTTTTGGAGCTTTTTGTTGGATTACCCAGCCATTTGTTGTTTTTTGTTGTAATATCTTCGTTGACGTACTTTAAAAATAAAAAAATAAAAAATAAAAATCCAAAAGTTAAAAATGGAATACAACTCGGCAAGCAAAGACTTGACCAAAATCACGTCATATACTGATATACGTCACATTTAACTCCCTAAGCAACCCGCGTTTTACACCTTAACGATTTGCCTTGAAGTGATCTGAGAAGCTTTCTCTCTGCGCCGCTCTCTCCCCCTGAAAAAAAAAGAAAAGAAAAAAAAAAATTAAATTTGGCTGGTGTAAGAGGAGCACTGCTTTCTTCCCTCCTTATTCCTTCTTCTTGATGCTTTATCTTCGGGTTTTTCCCTCTTGTTTGAGACCATATCTATCACCTTGTGCGATTAATCTCTCTTTTTCCCACCTTCACTGTCGGGGTTTACCAAAGACTAGAATATAAAGGACACAAATTCAACAATTGACGGTGGAGGAAATTGTTCAACAAAATAGTGTAACTATTTCAAAGAGAAAATAAATGTTGTATATATAATCGATCTTTCTTTCTTATCTGTATGCACGTTCATAGCCGTTGGAGAAATTTGTGCTTAGCCAATCAGAAAGCTAATCTGAAAGTCCAAAGGCAAAGGCAAGCCAATCAGAAAGTCCAAAGGCAAGCCAATTAGAAAGCTAATCTGGCAGCAAAATTGGCTGCGGCTCACAAATTTGTTACACTCCCTGGAGCTCTTCTTTGTATTCTTTAATTTCTTTCTTCTTGTTTGTTGCTCCTTTTCCTTCTTACTGTATTGCTCCATAAACAAAAGTCCAAGTTTTCTTCTAGCATTTTTCTGTAATTACTAACTACAGTACTGCAAGTTAGAGAGGGATGGGCAGCATGACGACTAGTCACCAGCCATGGCTCTTATTTGCTCTGCTTCTAATCATGTCTTATTACAGCGCATGCTTCTCCATAGCTATTGATACCCTTTCACCAGGTCACTCTCTTTCTCATTTAAAGAGAGAGACCAAAGTATCTAAAGGTGGCACTTTTGAGCTCGGTTTCTAATCGGAGGATTTGACACAATTCTAATTAAGTTCAATTCCTCATTGTATTTAAGTACCAGTATTAGAAAAAGATTTTTTTTTTTTGGGGGTGCCACGATCAAGTCCCATCGGTAGGAAAAAAGGAAAAAAAAAATTAAAATCTTTGGGGGAGCCGTGGCACCTCCAAAGACTGTTGTGGCTCTGCCACTACTTTTAACACTATTAAGAAAACCAACATTAATGGTAAACCTTCATGAAAGTTTAAAGAATTTTTTGTTCTTTTTAATAGGCAAAATTACTCAAAGGTCAAGAAATTGCAGTGAAGATGCTTTCAAAAAGATTTGGACAGGGTATTGAAGAGTTCAGAAATGAGACAATACTAATTACAAAACTCCAGCATAAAAATCTTGTTAGATTATTAGGTTGTTGTATCGAGCGAGATGAAAAGATATTAATATATGAGTACATGCCCAATAAAAGTTTGGACTTCTACCTTTTTGGTGAGTACACGTTTATGTATATATATGTGTATATATTTTTTTCTCTAAAATTCTAAACCCAAGGTCCACAAATTCTTCTAACCCTAAGCCCACCACAATCACACGTAGACAGAATCAATAAATCTATCCTAAGTCAATACTTCCACGCGCCAGAGCCCGAATTAGACACGACTCTTATATCAAGTTTCAGCAGGCTATGTTCAAAAAATACCCAAATGACTTGAAGAATAAGACTCAACAAAAAAAAAAACATGCTGATTTTTTAATGGTGTATGGACGCATACCCATTTTTTAATAGTGCTGACGTGGATTATCGTTAAATTTTGGAGACAGAGGTATTATCTCAATTTTTAGTCTTTATTGATGTACTATTTGTAATACAAAATAAAACTGAGACGGCAAAAAATAAAATTGTTAAACAACTAGGGACAAAAAAGTATTTAACCCAATTTCTTAAGAAAATTGGAATTTCAAAAAATTTTATCCGTGTGGAACCGTTGACGGCTCTACCCATTTTTTACTTGTTCTAGAACCTTCCCATTTTCTTTCCTGTTAGGTATTTCTCCAGTTGACCTGAGTCAAGAGTAATGCCCATGACCCTGTTACTGAAGTCTCTGCAGTCCAAGAATATTCCTTGGATGATTCAGCAAAGTGAAGATATTGAGGACCCCGTAAATGAAGAATATAGAGATGCTACTGATTGTCCTGCCAAACTGTGAAGTGATGCTTTATTGTCCAAATACAATGAACAGCTTCAGCCAAGAATTCTTAGTCTTGTGCTACGTTTGCCTTAGTGGGATTTATTTAAATCCCTTTACTTGTATAAACTAAGAGTAATATTCTTTTCATACAGACTTTCATATTAGCTGTACATGTTAGGAGTACGATCTTTTCTTTCCTTTGTCGATCCATGCCATTAGTGGTTTTCCTTTATTTGATTTCTTTAAACAAACTACAAATAGAAATACAATTGCTCTGTTTTTGGATCAAGTAACCAAAAACAGTTTTTCCACTTTCCATTTTGTCCCTTCCTCCTCAAAATTTTTACGTCACTTTGACTTCGTTCGACTGCTTATATTTCAAGCCTAGCTCCTCAAAATTTTTGCGTCACTTTGACTTCTTGCGACTGCATATATAATCTCAAGCCTTCCTCCTCAAAATTCTTTCCATATATATCCATGGAAAATCCTCTACACGGCGCGGATCAAAGTTGAACATAAAGTACAGTGTTCAACTTTGATTCTTTGATCCGCGCCGTGTTTAGATAGAGCATTTATATTGAGCTACTATTTATTTATTTATTTTTTTTTCAGTTTTTCAGTTTTCAGTTTTTAGTTTCTTTTTTTTTTTTTTTTGAGTGTTTTCTGGACTCCGTGTTGGTGTTTCTTTTCGTTAGCTTTGACTCGAAATTCACTAATGTCTTCTTTGCTTTGGTTCTCTTTTGGGTGCGCTGCTGCAGTAGTTATTTTTTTGGTGGGCTTCACAATGGGTTGATGGATCTCTTGACGTGTGTGGCCCTTCTTGTGCCTCTTGGATGTGTAATTCCTAGTGCGCTTTATCTAACCACCTTAATTAGTGATTAAGTTTTTTGGTGTTCGTACCAAAAATTTATAGAGCCATGTAATTCATTTGACTCATTTTCTTTCAATTTTTGTTTACTATACATGTGGTTGTTTTGGAGTTTTTTGTTGGGTTGCTCAGCAATTTGTTGTTCTTTGTTGTAGTTTCTTAGTTGATGTACTTTAAAAACAAAAAACAAAAGCCAATCCAAAGGAAAAATGAAATACAGCTGGGCTAGCAAAGACTCAACTCCCTTAGCTCCCTAAAGCAACCGGTGTTTTACACCTTAACGATTTGCCTTGAACTTATACCAGAAGCTTTCTCTCTGCGCCACTCTCTCCCCCTGAAAAAAAACCCTTAAATTTGGTTGGTGTAATAGGAGCACAACCTTCTTCCCTCATCTTTTTTCCTTCTTGATGCTTTTATCTTCGGGTTTTTCCTTCTCGTTTGAGACCATATCTACGGCCTTGTGCGATTTATCTCTCTTTCCCAAAATTCAACAATTGACGGTGGAGAAAATTGTTCAACAATATAATATAAGTATTTCAAAGAGAAAATAAATGTTGTATAATCAAACTTCCTGTCTTATCTGTATGCACGTTCATAGTCATTGGAGAAATTTGTGGTTAGTCTCCAGCACTGTGCTGAAGTCATGATGTTCAAAATGGGTACACGGAAGTGAACTTTGTCACAAGGAAAGTCCGTTTTCTTGCTTTTCCTTTCCTTCTTAGGATGCTTCAAATGTCCAAAGGCAAGCCAATCAGAAAGCTTCAAAATGGGCTGCGGCTCACAAATCTTATAGATACACTCCCTGGAGCTCTTCTTTATATTATTTTCTTTCTTCTTGTCTGTTTGCTCCTTTTCCTTCTTTCTGTATTGCATTTTCTGTAATTTCTAACTGCAAGTTAGAGAGGGATGGGTAGCATGACGACTAATCACCAGCCATGGCTCTTATTTGTTCTGCTTCTAATCCTGACTTATTACACACCATGCTTCTCCATAGCTGGTGATACCCTTTCACCAGGTCACTCTCTTTTAGAGAGCGACACCATCTTATCTCAAGGTAGCAAATTTGAGCTCGGTTTCTTCAAACCAGGCACTTCATCAAAAATCTACCTGGGCATATGGTATAAAAGGTTTCATGAGGAAATTGTTTGGGTAGCAAATAGAGAAAACCCTTTGTCTCACCCATCTTCTTCAAGACTTTATCTCTCAGAAAATGGCAATCTACTCCTGTTTGAAGGTTCCTCCGAGATCCCAGTTTGGTCGACAAATTTGACATTTCCCAGGTCAAATATTACTGAAGCAGTCCTTGGTGATGATGGAAATTTTGTTTTGAGAGATAGATCGAACACGTCTACTATATTTTGGGAGAGTTTCGACCATCCAACCGATACATGGCTGCCAGGTGCAAAGCTTGGGATTGATAAGGTTACTGGGAAACCACAGCAAGTCATTTCATGGAAAAATTCAGAAGATCCATCACCTGGTGTGTTCTCATTGGGGTTAGACCCAAATGGAAGCAATCAATATTTCTTAAAGTGGAACAGATCCCAAATCTATTGGAGTTCTGGACTTTGGAATGCAACATCTCTCAACTCACTTTCTGAAATGAGCATCATCTTAAACTACACTTTTGTCTCAAGTAAAAATGAAAGGGAGAGATATTTTACTTACTCTCTTCGTAATCCTTCTACCCTTGCTAGATATCGACTTGACCAAACAGGACAGGTTAGGGTACTCGTGTGGTTGACTGGTGTTTCGCTTTGGAGTATATTTTTGTCTGCACCGACGAACCTATCAGATGTCTACGCTTTGTGTGGTGCATTTGGCGTGGTACAATACCCTGAGAATTTCTCAAACCCTTGTGAGTGTCTAAAAGGTTTCAAACCATTTTCGATTGAAGACAAGAGACTAAATGATTGGTCAGGCGGTTGTGTGAGGAATTCTCCTTTGCAATGTGAGAATAATACATATGCTAATGACAAAAAAGATTGGTTCATGAAAATATCAAACATGCGATTGCCTGTTTATTCGAAAGCATATTTGGCCTTGAATGCCAGCAGATGTGAATTGGCTTGCATGGAAAATTGTTCTTGCACAGCTTATGCTTATAATAGGAGTGGGTGCATGATATGGGAAGGAGCTCTTATGAACTTACTGCAACTTCCATATGGTGGCAAGATTGGACAAGATATCTATCTCAGACTTGCTGCTGATGAGTATCCAGATCCAAGTACCAAAGGTATGATAAGTGAAATAGGAAGTATGGTTGAGCTAATACTTAATTATATATGTTATCTTTCGTTTTGAACTAATACTTAATTCTCTATTATGGTTGAGCTAATAGTGATTATTGTCATCAGAATCAGGCAAAAAATGGAAAGTATGGATAGCTGTGCTGGTCCCTGCAACATGGCTTATTTTGTGCCTCTTAATTTGCTTTTCATGCAAGGGAAAGCTCAAATTCATCGGTAAGTGTAAATGTTCTAACTGTATATGGAAATCACTTTAAAAAAATTTACAAGGAAGCCTACCTTAACCTAAGACAAGAAAATTGTCACAAGTCCTTGTTCTTAGGAAAGTCCTTATTCTAATTACTGTCATTAGTTGGTGATGGATCCCAACAAACTTCACCATGTCTTTGGGAAGGAGCTTTGCAGTAATTTGGTCATTTCACTAAAATGGGAATGAATTACTAAATTATTAGTACTTATTTGCGGAAATGACTAAATAGACTTACTTACCTTTAGATACTGCCATTGCTTAATTGATTTTCTTTGACCAAACATTACATTCCATGTATAGTGACCAATTCTTATCATTCTATATCAAACAGGAGAGAGCAGTTCAAGTAATAATCTACTATTATTTGATTTTGATACTGAACTCCATGCAATCAATGATGGAATGAACATTGAAAATAATACGAAGAAACAAGAGAAGAAGGATGCTGAGTTACCATTATTCAGTTATAAGAGTGTATTAGCTGCAACAAATAATTTCTCAGCTGTGAACAAACTTGGAGAAGGAGGTTTTGGACCTGTCTACAAGGTACATTACATTTTCTTGATGAGTGTACTTTGAACAGTATTAACAAAAACTACATTAATGGTAAACCTTTATGAAAGTTTAAAGAGTTTATGGATCTCCTTCTTAGGGAAAATTACTCCGAGGACAAGAAATTGCAGTGAAAATGCTTTCGAAAAGATCTGGACAGGGAATTGAGGAGTTCAGAAATGAGACAATACTAATTGCAAAACTTCAGCATAGAAATCTTGTTAGACTCTTAGGATGTTGTATCGAGCAAGATGAAAAGATATTAATATATGAGTACATGCCCAATAAAAGTTTGGACTTCTACCTTTTTGGTGAGTGAATGCATATGTATGTATGTATCTATATGTGTATATTTTTGCCTCTCATATGTTTCTAGGTTCCTAAGTACTAATTTCCTTGGTTGTACTATTTAAATAGATCCAACCAAGAAAAAGATGTTATGCTGGGAGAAACGCATACATATTATTGAAGGGGTCGCTCAAGGGCTTCTTTATCTTCATCAATATTCAAGGTTACGAATCATACATAGAGATCTAAAACCGAGTAATATTCTCTTAGATGGTGAAATGAAACCAAAAATATCAGATTTTGGCATGGCTAGAATAGTTGGAGGCAATGAAACACAAGCAAACACAAAACGAATTGTTGGAACTTAGTAAGTATGCAACCTGTTTTACATATGATATTTGCAATTGCAAATTAAATTCTTTTAGCATGCTACTAAAAGTGTGATGTACTAAATTTTGAAATCCAGTGGGTATATGTCTCCTGAATATGCTATCAAGGGTCTCTACTCAATAAAGTCTGATGTGTTTAGCTTCGGAGTATTGCTACTAGAGATTGTGAGTGGCAGAAAGAATACTGACTTCTCTAACAATGATTCACTCAATCTTCTTAGTTATGTGAGTAGCATTTTATACCCTTTCAATTTCTTTATGTTTTACCTTAGTCTTACAAATTGAAATGCTTCTTATATAAACTAATATTTGCTAACGAAAACAGGTTTGGGAGTTGTGGAGAAATGGTCGAAGTTTGGAGTTGATAGAACCAACAACAGGAAATCCTTCCTCTACTTCTATTCTATCAAGATTCATTAACATCGGGCTTCTTTGTGTACAAGAAAGCCCCATTGATCGACCTACCATGGTTGATGTAGTCTCATTTATTAGCAATGAATATGCGCCTCTACCTATACCAAAGCCTCCAGCTTTTTGCATAGACCGAAATACAACGGTTGCCAATGTAGAAAATTGTTCAAGAAACAATATAACTGTTTCAATAATGGAAGCCCGGTAGCTTTTTGTATGTAAAGGAAAAAAAGAATTTTTTTTTTTTTTTTTTTTCTAATAGAGATTTTTCTTGTATACTTCTTTTTTTTTTTTTTTTTTTGACATGTCCACACAAGGGAAGGAGGGGATTCGAACTAGTGACCTCCGCTTCATGAAATGTTGTCCATAGCCGATTGAATTACCCCTTGAGAACTCTTGTATACTTCTTGTACAATGATTGTAGCCTTATACCCTTTCTATTGAGATTAAATTATTAATGTTAAAAAAAAAAAAAAAAAGGAACTATTGTAGAACTAGAACGATAGTTTTTATCTACTCTTTATGCATATTGATGTGCTACATGCTAGTTATTATTTTTTGAGGAAACTTCACTTAGAACCCCTAAACTATCATGCGTTTTGAGAAGACTGCTTAAATTTTAAAAAATCTCAATTTTCACCCAAATGAACTTTCAATTTGATGCAATGTATCTCCTCCGTTAATCTTTTAAAGGTTAAA
>NC_081541.1:33400696-33401359 GCF_901000735.1 Corylus avellana | reverse complement strand
TGATTTAACAAAAACAAAAAGTCTAAATTTACCCTTAATTTCAAATTTAAAAAATAAAGTTATTAAAAAAAAAAAAAAAAAAAAAGTAAGCCACGCTAGGTCACCTTGTGACCCTTTTGTTTTCATTTTGTTTCATTTAAAAATAATAATAATAATAATAATAAAATTAAAAAAAGGAAAATCGAAGCGTAATTTGGTCTTTTTTTGGGATTTATGTTAGGGTTTAACGAAAAACAATTGACAGAGGAGGGTAAATTGCATCAAATTGAAAAGTTTGAGGGCCTGAAATTGAGAGTTTTTGAAAATTTGAGGGCCTTCTCAAAACGCGCAATAGTTTAGGAGTCCTTTGTGAAGTTATTATTATTATTATTTTTTTTTTTTTGTGAGGAAATATACAAGGGAAACGTGGAAAAGGTTACAAATGGGGTCTTGTTTGCTGTTTTTTTTTTTTTTTTTTTTTTTTTTTTTGACATATCCACACAAGAGGGGGAAGAGGATTCGAACTAGTGACCTCCGCTTTATTAGGCGTGGTCCAAGCCGATTGAGCTACCTCTTGGGGACATAATGGAAGAGAGAATTGGAGAAATATTGGAAGAGAAATGATACAATTCTTTTTTTCTTTTCTTTTTTCAATCATCTTTTAATCATTTTCATAGTGAATGG
>NC_081541.1:33393383-33400596 GCF_901000735.1 Corylus avellana | reverse complement strand
TTAAGTTTTTTGGTGTTCGTACCAAAAATTTATAGAGCCATGTAATTCATTTGACTCATTTTCTTTCAATTTTTGTTTACTATACATGTGGTTGTTTTGGAGTTTTTTGTTGGGTTGCTCAGCAATTCATTGTTCTTTGTTGTAGTTTCTTAGTTGATGTACTTTAAAAACAAAAAACAAAAGCCAATCCAAAGGAAAAATGAAATACAGCTGGGCTAGCAAAGACTCAACTCCCTTAGCTCCCTAAAGCAACCGGCGTTTTACACCTTAACGATTTGCCTTGAACTTATCCTAGAAGCTTTCTCTCTGCGGCACTCTCTCCCCCTGAAAAAAAACCCTTAAATTTGGTTGGTGTAATAGGAGCACAACCTTCTTCCCTCATCTTTTTTCCTTCTTGATGCTTTTATCTTCGGGTTTTTCCTTCTCGTTTGAGACCATATCTACGGCCTTGTGCGATTTATCTCTCTTCCCCAAAATTCAACAATTGACGGTGGAGAAAATTGTTCAACAATATAATATAAGTATTTCAAAGAGAAAATAAATGTTGTATAATCAAACTTCCTGTCTTATCTGTATGCACGTTCATAGTCATTGGAGAAATTTGTGGTTGGTCTCCGGCACTGTGCTGAAGTCATGATGTTCAAAATCGGTTTACGGAAGTGAACTTTGTCACAAGGAAAGTCCGTTTTCTTGCTTTTCCTTTCCTTCATAGGAAGCTTCAAAAGTCCAAAGGCAAGCCAATCAGAAAGCTTCAAAATGGGCTGCGGCTCACAAATCTTATAGATACACTCCCTGGAGCTCTTCTTTATATTATTTTCTTTCTTCTTGTTTGTTTGCTCCTTTTCCTTCTTTCTGTATTGCATTTTCTGCAATTTCTAACTGCAAGTTAGAGAGGGATGGGTAGCATGACGACTAATCACCAGCCATGGCTCTTATTTGTTCTGCTTCTAATCCTGTCTTATTACACACCATGCTTCTCCATAGTTGGTGATACCCTTTCACCAGGTCACTCTCTTTTAGAGAGCGACACCATCTTATCTCAAGGTAGCAAATTTGAGCTCGGTTTCTTCAAACCAGGCACTTCATCAAAAATCTACCTGGGCATATGGTATAAAAGGTTTCATGAGGAAATTGTTTGGGTAGCAAATAGAGAAAACCCTTTGTCTCACCCATCTTCTTCAAGACTTTATCTCTCAGAAAATGGCAATCTACTCCTGTTTGAAGGTTCCTCCGAGATCCCAGTTTGGTCGACAAATTTGACATTTCCCCGGTCAAATATAACTGAAGCAGTCCTTGGTGATGATGGAAATTTTGTTTTGAGAGATAGATCGAACACGTCTACTATATTTTGGGAGAGTTTCGACCATCCAACCGATACATGGCTGCCAGGTGCAAAGCTTGGGATTGATAAGGTTACTGGGAAACCACAGCAAGTCATTTCATGGAAAAATTCAGAAGATCCATCACCTGGTGTGTTCTCGTTGGGGTTAGACCCAAATGGAAGCAATCAATATTTCTTAAAGTGGAACAGATCCCAAATCTATTGGAGTTCTGGACTTTGGAATGTAACATCTCTCAACTCACTTTCTGAAATGAGCATTATCTTAAACTACACTTTTGTCTCAAGTAAAAATGGAAGGGGGAGATATTTTACTTACTCTCTTCGTAATCCTTCTACCCTTGCTAGATATCGAATTGACCAAACAGGACAGGTTAGGGTACTCGTGTGGTTGACTGGCATTTCGCTTTGGAGTATATTTTTGTCTGCACCGACGAACCTATCAGATGTCTACGCTTTGTGTGGTGCATTTGGCGTGGTACAATACCCTGAGAATTTCTCAAACCCTTGTGAGTGTCTAAAAGGTTTCAAACCATTTTCGATTGAAGACAACAGACTAAATGATTGGTCAGGCGGTTGTGTGAGGAATTCTCCTTTGCAATGTGAGAATAATACGTATGCTAATGACAAAAAAGATTGGTTCATGAAAATATCAAACATGCGATTGCCTGTTTATTCGAAAGCATATTTGGCCTTGAATGCCAGCAGATGTGAATTGGCTTGCATGGAAAATTGTTCTTGCACAGCTTATGCTTATAATAGGAGTGGGTGCATGATATGGGAAGGAGCTCTTATGAACTTAATGCAACTTCCATATGGTGGCAAGATTGGACAAGATATCTATCTCAGACTTGCTGCTGATGAGTATCCAAATCCAAGTACCAAAGGTATGATAAGTGAAATAGGAAGTATGGTTGAGCTAATACTTAATTATATATGTTATCTTTCGTTTTGAACTAATACTCAATTCTCTATTATGGTTGAGCTAATAGTGATTACTGTCATCAGAATCAGGCAAAAAATGGAAAGTATGGATAGCTGTGCTGGTCCCTGCAACATGGCTTATTTTGTGCCTCTTAATTTGCTTTTCATGCAAGGGAAAGCTCAAATTCATCGGTAAGTGTAAATGTTCTAACTGTATATGGAAATCACTTTAAAAAAATTTACAAGGAAGCCTACCTTAACCTAAGACAAGAAAATTGTCACAAGTCCTTGTTCTTAGGAAAGTCCTTATTCTAATTACTGTCATTAGTTGGTGATGGATCCCAACAAACTTCACCATGTCTTTGGGAAGGAGCTTTGCAGTAATTTGGTCATTTCACTAAAATGGGAATGAATTACTAAATTATTAGTACTTATTTGCGGAAATGACTAAATAGACTTACTTACCTTTAGATACTGCCATTGTTTAATTGATTTTCTTTGACCAAACATTACATTTCCATGTATAGTGACCAATTCTTATCATTCTATATCAAACAGGAGAGAGCAGTTCAAGTAATAATCTACTATTATTTGATTTTGATACTGAACTCCATGCAATCAATGATGGAATGAACATCGAAAATAATACGAAGAAACAAGAGAAGAAGGATGCTGAGTTACCATTATTCAGTTATGAGAGTGTATTAGCTGCAACAAATAATTTCTCAGCTGTGAACAAACTTGGAGAAGGAGGTTTTGGACCTGTCTACAAGGTACGTTACATTTTCTTGATGAATGTACTTTGAATAGTATTAATAAAAACTACATTAATGGTAAACCTTCATGAAAGTTTAAAGAGTTTATGGATCTCCTTCTTAGGGAAAATTACTCCGAGGACAAGAAATTGCGGTGAAAATGCTTTCGAAAAGATCTGGACAGGGAATTGAGGAGTTCAGAAATGAGACAATACTAATAGCAAAACTTCAGCATAGAAATCTTGTTAGACTCTTAGGATGTTGTATCGAGCAAGATGAAAAGATATTAATATATGAGTACATGCCCAATAAAAGTTTGGACTTCTACCTTTTTGGTGAGTGAATGCATATGTATGTATGTATCTATATGTGTATATTTTTGCCTCTCATATGTTTCTAGGTTCCTAAGTACTAATTTCCTTGGTTGTACTATTTAAATAGATCCAACCAAGAAAAAGATGTTAGGCTGGGAGAAACGCATACATATTATTGAAGGGGTCGCTCAAGGGCTTCTTTATCTTCATCAATATTCAAGGTTACGAATCATACATAGAGATCTAAAACCGAGTAATATTCTCTTGGATGGTGAAATGAAACCAAAAATATCAGATTTTGGCATGGCTAGAATAGTTGGAGGCAATGAAACACAAGCAAACACAAAACGAATTGTTGGAACTTAGTAAGTATGCAACTTGTTTTACATATGATATTTGCAATTGCAAATTAAATTCTTTTAGCAAGCTACTAAAAGTGTGATGTACTAACTTTTGAAATCCAGTGGGTATATGTCTCCTGAATATGCTATCAAGGGTCTCTACTCAATAAAGTCTGATGTGTTTAGCTTTGGAGTATTGCTACTAGAGATTGTGAGTGGCAGAAAGAATACTGACTTCTCTAACAGTGATTCACTCAATCTTCTTAGTTATGTGAGTAGCATTTTATACCCTTTCAATTTCTTTATGTTTTACCTTAGTCTTACAAATTGAAACGCTTCTTATATAAACTAATATTTGCTAACGAAAACAGGTTTGGGAGTTGTGGAGAAATGGTCGAAGTTTGGAGTTGACAGATCCAACAACAGGAAATCCTTCCTCTACTTCTATTCTATCAAGATTCATTAACATCGGGCTTCTTTGTGTACAAGAAAGCCCCATTGATCGACCTACCATGGTTGATGTAGTCTCATTTATTAGCAATGAATATGCGCCTCTACCCATACCAAAGCCTCCAGCTTTTTGCATAGACCGAAATACAACGGTTGCCAATGTAGAAAATTGTTCAAGAAACAATATAACTGTTTCAATAATGGAAGCCCGATAGCTTTTTGTATGTAAAGGAAAAAAATAAATTTTTTTTTTTTTTTTTGACACGTTCACACAAGGGAAGGGGGGATTCGAACTAGTGACCTCCGCTTCATGAAATGTTGTCCATAGCCGATTGAGCTACCCCTTAAGAACTCTTGTATACTTCTTGTACAATGATTGTAGCCTTATACCCTTTCTACTGAGATTAAATTATTAATATTAAAAAGAAAAAAGAAAAAGAACTATTGTAGAACTAGAACGATAGTTTTTATCTACTCTTTATGCATATTGATGTGCTACATGCTAGTTATTATTTTTTGAGGAAACTTCACTTAGAACCCCTAAGCTATCATGCGTTTTAGAGAAGACCGCTTAAATTTTAAAAATCTCAATTTCACCCAAATGAATTTTCAATTTGATGTAATGTATCCCCTCCGTTAATCTTTTAAAGGTTAAAAGTGATATAATGACATTTATACCCCTGATTTAACCAAAAAAAAAATCTAAAATTACCCTTAATTTCAATTTTTTTAAAAAAAAAAGTTATAAAAAAAAAAAAAAGTAAGCCACGCTAGGTCACCTTGTGACCCTTTTGTTTTCATTTTGTTTCATTTAAAAATAATAATAATAAAAAAAAATTTTAAAGAAAGGAAAATCGAAGCGTAATTTGGTCTTTTTTTGGGATTTATGTTAGGGTTTAACGAAAAAAAATTTGACGGAAGAGGGTAAATTGCATCAAATTGAAAAGTTTGAGGGCATGAAATTGAGAGTTTTTGAAATTTTGAGGGCCTTCTCAAAACGTGCAATAGTTTATGAGTCTTTTGTGAAGTTATTATTATTATTATTATTTTTTGGTGAGGAAATATACAAGGGAAACGTGGAAAAGGTTACAAATGGGGTCTTGTTTGCTCTTTTTTTTTTTTTTTTTTTTTTGACATATCCACACAAGAGGGGGGAGAGGATATTAACCTCTGCTTTATTAAGCGTGGTCCAAGCCGATTGAGCTACCTCTTGGGGACATAATGGAAGAGAGAATTGGAGAAATATTGGAAGAGAAATGATACAATTCTTTTTTTTTTTTTTTTTTTTCAATCATCTTTTAATCATTTTCATAGTGAGTGGATGAATCCACCAATGAATTTGTATGAGGTCTACATGAGTTTACAAATCTAATAAACGAATATATATTGAGAATGCTTTCAAACACAACGTTAGAAGCGGCTCACTTTGCAAGGCACGAGAATTGGCCCAACAAGAGACTTTTGCTGCAGATTGCCTGGATTGTGGTTAATGAGTTGTCAAAGGTGAATCTTGCCCTTGCAAAATGATTTTTTTTTTTTTTTTAGCAAAAGAGTAGGTCAAGGAGACCAATTGTGGCTATCCTACCTGAGCATAATCATAGTAGCACCTACCCGCTAGGAACAGCACAAGAGGGGATTAAACTGTGGGAACTGCATGCGCTCCCTCAAGTCCGACTGAGCCATAACCTAATTCAGCCCCACTAGGGCATCAATGAAAATCCAAGGTAGCTAATACTAATTATTAGTATGTGGGGATTCTCCATTGCGGAGATTCGAACCCACACCCTAGTATATACCCTAACCACTTGAGAATTTCCTTGAGCCATTGAATCACCATCCTTAATGGTGCCCTTGCGAAATGATTGTACTCATAAAGACAAATAGCTATATGAAGGGCAATCTTGAATTCTTAAATTTGCATGTTGGGAAAAAAAAAATTGCATGTTAAAGCAGAGGTGTACAATGACTAACTCCTATTGTAAGGTGGGGAAAAAAAATCTTAATTTAGAAGTGCTAATTGCCTCTCATTTTTAGAAAGATGTGGGACAATCATGAGGCCAAAAAGACATCTAATTAAACTCTAATTTTTTTGCTACCATATTCACCACTCAGACATCCCAAACGATGTGGGACATTTCTTCGTTGTGTGGTAGGACCCAGCCACTAGTGATCATATTTAGGACTAAGAGAATATATACTAGAAGCACATCAAGAGAGTACCTAGTATTGTCCTATTTTTTATGTTAATTTTTACTTTTTTTCTTTCTTCTCTAATTGAAAATTGAAAGTTTTTAAGAATACAACTTTAAAGCATAACTGACGAAGATCGATGTCCAAGTTTGGAATGCCACACGCTAAATGGAGCCTTACACCAAACAATGCAGTATGAATTCTAGCTTTGTTGATAGAAACTAAATTGGTGTGATGGGATAACTAAACTTATTTGATCGTATACAAAACTCTATTTATAGAAAAAGAGTTTGAACGTTATATGTCTCTTCTATTTTTACATTAATAACAATAAAATTAATTTATACAAACTATCTTGTAACTTCTGTATCCTTATAAAAAAGAAGAATAAATTTTGGAAAAAGTGCAAACTTTTCAATTTATCTTTAGATTAATCTTAATTAAAAAAAAATAAAAAAACAAAAAATAATAATTGAGCATGCCACATTAGCGGACCATGCGAAAAAAATGGTGAGAAAATGCAAAATAACATTTTTATATAGACAAAAATTTCCTCTAAATCAGTTTGGAGTAAATTTCATTCAACCTACTTGGCTACTTCAATAGGTGACAAGTGTCATCTCTCACATATTTTTTTAATATTTTTAAGAGCCATTTATTATCATTTTACTAACCTAGAAACCTAAACATTAATTTTTGAAAAACCTAGAGATGTTGAATGACACATGTCAGTGATGTCACTTATTGAAATAAGTTGGAGAAAATTTTTGTCGTTTTCATATTTAGTATAGGGATAGATAGGGCTATAAATACACCAGTCCGTTCGACAACCCACTCGGTTTAACTCAACTTGAACTTGAGCTTGATACTGTACAAACCCGCTCGTTACTGTATAAACCC
>NC_081541.1:33390488-33393283 GCF_901000735.1 Corylus avellana | reverse complement strand
TTGTTCAATTTGATTTTCACAAGCACACTAGCATGAGTCTGTGGGCCATAAAATCTAGAATCAATAATGTCTGGTTTTAATATTCGGAATGTAGTTGGGCAACTTATTGGAAAAATGACCTTGCCATAAATTAAAAAATAAAATAAAATAAAATAAAAATAAAAATAAACATATGATCATTTTAAACTTTCCACCAAGTATTTGGACCTCTTGCCTAATTAAGCAGTGAGTGTTCGTGTCAAAAAGTGATAAGTTTGGTTTGATTGAACAAAAAAAAAAAAAAAAAAAAGAAAAAAAAAGAAAAGAAAAGCAGCTTAGCTTTGTAGCCTTTTTGACCCAAGTTAGTTAGTTCTTAGGGGTGTCTTTACACCTAATGCCCTAAAACCATCTGGTTTGGGAGTCATTGGCGTAACACTCGATACATGGGTCAATCAGAAAGCTTAAGGGAGCTAAGTGAGCTTTAAAAAAAAAAAAATAGAGGAAATTTTTGCCTTGGTTGTTTTATCCGATAGGGAGTCTAATGAATTTTGAGTATTGATCCATGCATGATTGAGATAGTTTTGAAATCCCATGACTATGTGTTGAGTTCACATACACTAGTTGAATTTTGTAATATCTCATAATTGCCATGATTGGAGCTAAGTTGCAATTTCCTGAAATTGTGATGATAGTGTTTGTTTTATTAAGCCTGTTAATGACTGAGAACCATGATGGTCATGATATTGAGTTCTTGGGAATTACATGGTTATAAAATGTTTGTGGGTATCATTCCTGGAAAACCCTCACGAGACTTCACTCGTCCTCTAGGAAACTCCTAGGGGTTTAAAAGGCTTGTTGCATATGCTAAATGCAATCATACCTCCCACGAAAGCTGGATTTATTTTTTTTAGTTTTCACTTTATTTTTTGTTTTGTATTGCTAAGGGACTAGCAATATGTAAGTTGGGGGGTGTGATTAGCGCTGAATGTTGCACATTCAAACCCCTTAATTTACATATGTTAATTCCTTAGCATTGTTATTTGTTTGATTTTGTTTTGTTTTTGTGTTTCAGGTCTCATTCGACAAACCATTGAAAATTGGGCTTAAAAGGACAACAAGTTGAGCATTCTAGATCTAGGATCGATCGCAGCACTCTTAGGATCGAGCACAGGTACGCTCGAGCGTCTGCGGCCAGGGATTGAGCGCATGCCTGCGCTCGTGCACACAATAGTTAAGCTCGAGCGCACAAACCCTCAAATCGAGCGCACTCGAGCGTGTACTGCATGGCAGCAATCCTTTTCCAGCATGGACTTGCTTTTCAGTCTCCCAATTGGACTGGGAGACTAACTTCTAACTTTCTGAGGATTTCTAGGGTTTTAGGGTTTTCCAAATCCCTATAAATAGGGCTCTAAACATTGTAAACAGACACACCGCTTTCTAAAGTTAAATTTCAGTAAATTTGTATGTGAAGCTTAGAAGATCATGAGCAGCTAAACCCAATTATGGGGTATTGATGTAACCCTTTCCAAGTACAATGGTTTGATTGTATTTAATTTCTAGTTTTTTTATTTATGCATGTTGATTGTATAACTATGAGGATTGCTACAATTGATTTCTGCTCTTCATATTAAATGCAATTGTTTTTTAATTCCAATTCAATATTAGTAAAATTATTATCTTGTCTTAGAAATTATTTTACTATTATTGAACTCAAATCATTCTTATTTTCTGTGATTATAAGAATGATGGTTATACAATGGTTCTTAATTGGCATGCAATCAATAGGGTTAGATAGACCATACCTAGGAAAGATGGATCGTACTACACCCTAGTTTAGTGTAATTTAGGTAGACGATCCGTGCCAACTGAAGATACGTTATGCTATTCTGTTGATTGTATGAAATTATTTTTATATGTTTTCTTGTTTAATTTATAACATGCATAGAAAGAATTGCTAGAATTAAATATGGTTAACCATTGATGTGCGGATAGTGGTGAAATCAATACCCTACTCTCTCTCTCTCTCTCTCATATATTTACTTCCTTTATTTCCGTTTATTTTATGCACTTTAAATTCACACAAACAAATCACTCTCTTTTAATTAAGTTAACTTTGATCTTTTAATTTTGATAATTAAACTCCTACAGTCCTTGAGGTTCGACACCCTCTCTATAGCCGTATTCTACAAAGATTCGTCCTATTGCGAGTAATTATTTTTATAATTGATATTTTTTGTCACAACATACCACATCACCTTTTACAACCGATATGGGATAACGTCAACAATCTCCCCCTCACACATTGGGCCTTGAGTCGGAACAGCGACAACCCCTTTCTCCCGTAGACTGTTAGGGCCGAGACTTGTTGGTAAACTTAGGCTTTGATAACAGTGTTGTGTGGTCATGGACCTCTCTCAACCCCAAAAGCTAGCTCAAGAGGTGAGACTTTCCCTCACACTTATAAATTGACCACCAGCACCTTCCACAATCGATGTGGGATAGCCCCAACAAATATAGAAGTCTCTTTTTCACATTTTTTAAATTCACGTTTAAAAACTCTATTTTATTCTTTTTTTTTTTTTTAAAAAAAAAATGGGTATACTTTTTAAACACATGGTTCCAGTCAACACAGCAATTTGAAAAATTGAAAATTAAAAGCACACATTTGTATTCATTATTACCTATCCCTGTACTAAATATAAAAAGGAAAATTGAAAGCACATATTTTTATTCATTATTACCTATCCCTAGGGCTATAATCGAGCCGAGCCGAGTCAAGCTTTAAAATTTGAAGACTGGCTTATTTACGAAGATGC
>NC_081541.1:33388613-33390388 GCF_901000735.1 Corylus avellana | reverse complement strand
GCTTGTGAGGGAAAATTGGGGAAAAGAAAGGGGTCATGACCTAAAAAGGTCACGTGAGGCCTTTGAACGAGTGTGCTCGAGCGGCACTAGCGTGCGCTCGATCGTACTTGCGCAGAAGGTGGAATGGATGGGCGGGAGTACGCTCGAGCGCTCCTGAAGGTGCGCTCGAGTGTATTCGTTCAAGTGTGTGTTAAGTGTGGAGCGTCTGCCCTTGATCCCACTCATGGTGGGCTCGAGCGCAGGCCCGTGGTCTGGGATTGTGCGCACGGTGGGTGCGCTCCAGCCCAGGGTGCCAGTACCTTAATCAAAAAAGTAGATGAAATCCGTAAAATCGACATATTCCACGTCTGTACCTAGCTCAAAGTTCTAGATGCAGGGCTTCAATCTTTGACCATTGACCTTAAACAAAGTGCCATCCTTTGGGTCTCGTAATTCTACGGTGCCATAGGGCGACACCGAGGTAACTATGAAGGGGCCGTCCCATATGGAGCGGAGCTTCCCAGGGAAAAGCCGGAGTTTGGAATTGAAGAGCCATACTTTCTGGTCCGGTACAAATGTCTTGGGCAAGATATGTTTGTCATGAAAAGCCTTAGTTCGCTCCTTATAAAGGCAAGCACTATCATAGGCATCTCGCCGCAGCTCCTCCAACTCTTTCAATTGAAGTTTCCGGTGGGAATCAGCTGCTTGCATGTCAAAATTGAACTGCTTGATTGCCCACAAAGCCTTGTGTTCTAATTCCACAGGAAGGTGACACGCCGTGCCATATGCCAGCCTATAGGGAGACATTCTAACGGGGGTTTTGTAAGCTGTTCCGTAGGCCCATAATGTGTCATTAAGGCGCAAGGACCATTCCTTTCAGTCTGGCCGAACTGTCTTCTCCAGAATGTGCTTAATCTCCCAGTTAGAAACCTCCACTTGGCCACTTGTTTGAGGATGGTAGGGAGTGGCTACCTTGCATGTGACAGAGTACTTGGAAAGCAAGGCTTTGAAGAACTGGTTGCAAAAGTGTCTACCTCCATCACTAATGATAGCCTGAAGAGTACCAAATCTGCTGAAAATGTTGGCTTGGAGGAACTTCACCACATCCTTGTGATCATTGGTCTTTGTGGCAATGACTTCTACCCACTTAGAGACATAATCCACTCCTACCAAAATGTACTCATATCCACAAGATGGGGGGAAGGGTCCCATGAAGTCGATACCCCAGACATCAAAAATCTCGACAATGAGGATGGGGTTCGATGGCATCATGTCCCTCCGAGACATAGCTCCTAAGCGTTGACATCTTTCACAAGCTCAGCAGAATTCATAGGCATCTTTGAACAAGGTGGGCCATGTGAATCCGCATTGTAGAACCTTGGCTGCTGTCTTCTTGGCACTGAAATGCCCTCCACAAGCTAGAGAGTGACAGAATGTGAGAATACTGGAAAATTCACTCTCAGAGACACAGTGTCGGATGATCTGATCAGCACAATACTTTAACAACTCCGGATCTTCCCAAAAATAGAATCAAACTTGCTTGAAGAAGCGGTCCTTATCTTGCTTAGACCAATGAGAAGGAATCCGTCCTGTAGCTAGATAATTGACAATATCAGCATACCATGGCGGATTTCTTGAAGTGATTTCAAATAATTGCTCATCTAGGAACGAGTCATAAATAGGAACCGGCTGGGGTGTCTCCAATAAAAGTTGTGACAGATGGTCGGCAACAACATTCTCAGTGCCCTTCTTGTCCCGAATCTCAATATCAAATTCTTGCAGAAGGAGTATCCAGT
>NC_081541.1:33369368-33388513 GCF_901000735.1 Corylus avellana | reverse complement strand
ATAGGTTGTTTTAAAATTTAGGCTTGAACTCTGCTTTGATTATACATTAAAGAATTTAATAGCTTAACTCAAGATCGAGTTGAGCCCGACTCGGCTCGGCTCGAATAACTTTCTTAACAAACTCGAGTTTGAGCTCGAGCTCGCCCAAACTTTGAATGAGCCGAGCATGAACACATATTTTATAGCTCGGCTCAAACTTGAGCTTGACTCGAATAAGCATCTTCGTAAATAAGCCAGTCTTCAAATCTTAAAGCTCGACTCGGCTCGGCTCGATTATAGCCCTAGGGATAGGTAATAATGAATAAAAATGTGTGCTTTCAATTTTCCTTTTTATATTTAGTACAGGGATAGGTAATAATGAATACAAATGTGTGCTTTTAATTTTCAATTTTTCAAATTGCTGTGTTGACTAGAACCGTGTGTTTAAAAAGTATACCCTTTTTTTTAAAAAAAAAAAAAAATGAATAAAATAGAGTTTTTAAACATGAATTTAAAAAATGTGAAAAAAAAGACTTACATATTTATTGGGGCTATCCCACATCAATTGTGGAAGGTGCTAGTGGTCAGTTTATAAGTATGAGGGAAAGCCTCACCTCTTGAGCAAACTTTTGAGGTTGAGAGAGGTCTAAGACCATACAACACTGTTATTAGAGCCTAGGTTTACCAACAAGTCTCGGCCCTAACAGTCTACGGGAGAAACGGGTTGTCGCTGCTCCGACCCAGGGCCCAATGTGTGAGGGGGAGATTGTTGAGGTTATCCCATATCGGTTGCGAAACGTGATGTGGTATTTTTGTGACAAAAAATATCAATTACAAAAATAACCACTCGCAATAGGACGAATCTTTGTAGGATACAGCTATAGAGAGGGTATCGAACCTCAAGGACTGTAAAAGTTTAATTATCAAAATTAAAAGATCAAAGTTAACTTAATTAAAAGAGAGTGATTTGTTTGTGTGAATTTAAAGTGCATAAAATAAATGGAAATAAAGGAAGTAAATATATGAGAGAGAGAGTAGGGTATTGATTTCACCACTATCTGCACATCAATGGTTAACCATATTTAATTCTAGCAATTCTTTCTATGCATGTTATAAATTAAACAAGAAAACATATAAAAATAATTTCATACAATCAACGGAATAGCATAACCCATCTTCGGTGGCACAGATCGTCTACCTAAATTACACTAAACTAGGGTGTAGTACGATCCGTCTTTCCTAGGTATGGTCTATCTAACCCTATTGATTGCATGCCAATTAAGAACCATTATATAACCATCATTCTTATAATCACAGAAAATAAGAATGATTTGAGTTCAATAATAGTAAAATAATTTCTAAGACAAGATAATAATTTTACTAATATTGAATTGGAATTAAAGAACAATTGCATTTAATATGAAGAGCAGAAATCAATTGTAGCAATCCTCATAGTTATACAATCAACATGCATAAATAGAAAAACTAGAAATTAAATACAATTAAACCATTGTACTTGGAAAGGGTTACATCAATACCCCACAATTGGGTTTAGCCGCTCATGATCTTCTAAGCTTCACATACAAATTTACTGAAATTTAACTCTAGAAAGTGGTGTGTCTGTTTACAATGTTTAGAGCCCTATTTATAGGGATTTGGAAAACCCTAAAACCCTAGAAATCCTCAGAAAGTTAGAAGTCAGTCTCCCAGTCCAATTGGGAGACTGAAAAGCAAGTCCATGCTGGAAAAGGATTGCTGCCGTGCAGTACACGCCCGAGTGCGCTCGATCCGAGGTTTTGTGTGCTCGAGCTTGACTGTTGTGAGCACGAGCGTAGGCATGCGCTCGATCCCTGGCCGCAGATGCTCGAGCGTACCTGCGCTCGATCCCAGGAGTGCTGCGATCGATCCTAGATCCAGAATGCTCAACTTGTTGTCCTTTTAAGCCCAATTTCCAATGGTTTGTCAAATGAGACCTGAAACACAAAAACAAAACAAAATCAAACAAATAACAATGCTAAGGAATTAACATATGTAAATTAAGGGGCTTGAATGTGCAACATTCGGCGCTTATCACATCCCCCAACTTACATATTCCTAGTCCCTTAGCAATACAAAACAGAAAATAAAGTGAAAACTAAAAAAAATAAATCCAGCTTTCGTGGGATGTACGACTGCACCTAGCATATGCAACAAGCTTTTTAAACCCCTAGGAGTTCCCTAGAGGACGAGTGAAGTCTTGTGAGGGTTTTTCAAGAATGATACCCACAAACATTTTATAACCATGTAATTCCCAAGAATGCAATATCATGACCATCATGGTTCTCAATCATTAATAGGCTTAATAAAACAAACACTATCTTCACAATTTCAGGAAATTGCAACTTAGCTCCAATCATGGCAATTATGAGATATTACAAAATTCAACTAGTGTATGTAAACTCAACACATAGTCATGGGATTTCAAAACTATCTCAATCATGCATGGATCAATACTCAAAATTCATTAGACTCCCCATCGGATAAAACAACCAAGGCAAAAATTTCCTCTAATTTTTTTTTTTTTTTTTAAAGCTTACTTAGCTCCCTTAAGCTTTCTGATTGACTCATGTATCGAGTGTTAGGCCAATAACTCCCAAAACCAGATGGTTTTAGGGCATTAGGTGTAAAGACACCCCTAAGGACTTACTAACTTGGGTTAAAAAGGCTACAAAGCTAAGCTACTTTTCTTTTCTCTTTTTTTTTTTTTTTTTTTTTTTTTTTAAATCAAACCAAACTTATCACTTTTTGACATGAACACTCATTGCTTAATGAGGCAAGAGGTCCGGTTACTTGGTGGAAAGTTTCAAATGATCATATGTTTTTTTTTTTTTAATTTATGGCAAGGTTATTTTTCCATTAAGTTGCCAAACTACATTCCGAATATTAAAACCAGACATTATTGATTCTAGATTTTATGCCCCACAGACTCATGCTAGTGTGCTTGTGAAATTCAAATTGAACAAGTAATATTTCATACTGCCAATGAGAGTATCACGATTGTAATTCCTTAATCAAGTGATCATGTGTTTGTCATATTAAGCCCATCAATGAATTTCAAATCACAACAGGAAAATCAATTGCATGCTCAGAACTAACATGTATGCCCACACCCCCCAACTTAAAATGCACAATGTCCTCAGTGTGTGGAAAAAAACAGTAAAGCAAGGCAAGGAATAAAAGTACCTGACCTATTATTGTTGCGCAAAAGAAGATGCCCCTAAATCAGGTGGCAGCCGTGCTAAAATGGCGCGCAACAGTTCTTACTGGGCTTCAAATCTTTTATCTGCCTAGCTCCTGTCCTCCGCCCTCTAGGTAGCAAGCTCATATCGGAGGTCCCGCAGTTCTTTCTGAAGCGATTCATAGTGTGACATGGTCAGAGTGACGGTCGCTACCGCTCCCTCTCTGTCTACCGGCTCAGCTGTAGGTGGCTCATCGTGTGTAGGCCCATCAGCCTCCCTAACGACCTCAGCTGCTGCGGGCTCCCGATGTTGTCTTGGCATGTGGGAATAGCTCTGGTTCCACTGGATTAGGCCAAACTGAGGGTGAGCAGAAATAGGCCCATCAGCGGGTGTACCCTCAATGCCTCGGGTCTAAAGGATCTGGGTGATGAGAAAAAGGAAGGGAAGTCCCCATGATGACGACCCCTGAGTGCAGCGCACAATCGCCCAGTCCCAAAATTTGTGTATTTGATCCCAAATGAGCTGAGGATGGAAATCCAAAAGCCTCTTTGAAAGGCATAGAGGGCCGCAAGGAAGGGGCCGCGCCACTGTGTTTTGTGTCCAAAGGGACACATATTCCTCTGCAAAATGAAATTCACGAACCAAAGTCGGGAAGGCAGCAAGACCTTGCTTGTACAATTGCGGAGATCATCGGTATAACGGCCGAGGCAGATGTCGTCCACAATAAATTGCAATGTGAGATCAGACGGTAGGTCTGAGTATCGAGGGGAGCCAAATGTCAGACGGGCAATCATGAGAACATTGCAAAGCAGCAGAAATGTCGTCGGTGGTCAGGTCAATGGCCATGCCCGCCACCGATGAAGAGAGGATGCCCAGCCGAGTACAGTCAAAGGTGAGATGGGCATAAAATTCCCAGACCAGCCTTTCGTAAGCAACGGGGTTGACTGGCTAGAACAGGGCGATGAGGCCGCGCCGTCTGCATTCTTTGACCGCCCACTTTGTTGCTTGGAGGCTTTGGAAGACGGTGTTGACGACAAATGATGTCTCCAAGATAAGCTTCAGTTGCTTCCCACGGCAAGGTAACGGCTAGGATGAGGCCTCGGGGGTGGTATCCCAAGCAGGGGAAGACCGGAAAGTGGAAACGAGGGCCGGAAGCATGATGATGCTTCGTTGAGGCCTTCTGTCGAGCACCTGGTGGGTACCTCAAAAGGAAAGTGGTCGAAAACCACGTTGCTCGGCTGCCCAACCCCTTGCAAAAAGAAGAAAAACCAACATAGAGCAGTCCATGTGTGGTTGAGCACCCACGGACCACTGTTTGAACAAAAAGAATTGAAGGAATATTGGGCACGGTTAGGATTTTGGGGAAGGGGGAATGGGGGAGGAAAGAGTGGATGGGAAGGGGGAGAAAGAGAGCGGGGGAGGGAAGGTGGTGGCGGCGGGAGATGGGTCGGTGGCCGTAGGGTGGGTGGCGGTTATGAGGTGGCGTGTGGTGGCAGTGGGCAGTGTGGGGGAGAGAAGTGGGCCTGCGGGGTGTTTGAGGGGCTAGGATATGCGGCGCTTGGGGGGGAAAATTGGGGAAAAGAAAGGGGTCATGAACTAAAAAGGTCACGTGAGGCCTCTGAACGAGTGTGCTTGAGCGGCACTAGCGTGCGCTCGATCGTACTTGCACAGAGGGTGGAATGGATGGGTGGGAGTACGCTCGAGTGCTCCTGAAGGTGCGCTCGAGCGCATTCGTGCAAGTGTGTGTTAAGTGTGGAGCGTCTGCCCCCTCAATCCCACTCATGGTGGGCTTGAGCGCAGGCCCGTGGTCTGGGATTGAGCTCACAGTAGGTGCGCTCCAGCCTAGGGTGCCAGTGCCTTAATCAAAAAAGTAGACGGGATTCGTCAAATCGACATATTCCACGTCTGTACCTAGCTCGAAGTTCTGGATGCAGGGCTTTAACCTTTGACTGTTCACCTTGAACAGAGTGCCATCCTTTGGGTCTCGCAATTTGACTATGCCATGGGGCGACACAGAGGTAACTATGAAGGGGCCGTCCCATCTGAAGCGGAGCTTCCCAGGGAAAAGCCAAAGTTTGGAATTGAAGAGCCATACTTTCTGGTCTGGTACAAATGTCTTGGGCAAGATATGTTTGTCATGAAAAGCCTTAGTCCGCTCCTTATTAAGGCAAGCACTATCATAGGCATCTCGTCGCAGCTCCTCCAACTCTGTCAACTGAAGTTTCCGGTCGGAACCGGCTGCTTGCATGTCAAAATTGAACTGCTTGATTGCCCACAGAGCCTTGTGTTCTAATTCCACAAGGAGGTGACACGCCTTGCCATATGCCAGCCTATAGGGAGACATTCCAATGGGGGTTTTGTAAGCTGTGCGGTAGGCCCATAATGCATCATTGAGGTGCAAGGACCAATCCTTTCGGTCTGGCCGAACTGTCTTCTCCAGAATGTGCTTAATCTCCCGGTTAGAAACTTCCACTGGGCCACTTGTTTGAGGATGGTAGGGAGTGGCTACCTTGTGTGTGACGGAGTACTTGAAAGCAAGGCTTTGAAGAGCTGGTTGCAAAAGTGTCTACCTCTATCGCTGATGATAGGCCGAGGAGTACCAAATCTGCTGAAAATGTTGGCTTGGAGGAACTTCACCACAACCTTGTGATCATTGGTCTTTGTGGCAATGGCTTCTACCCACTTAGAGACATAATCCACTCATACCAAAATGTACTCATATCCACAAGATGGGCGGAAGGGTCCCATGAAGTCGATACCCCAGACATCAAAAATCTCGACAATGAGGATGGGGTTCAATGGCATCATGTCCCTCCGAGACATAGCTCCTAGGCGTTGACATCTCTCACAAACTCAACAGAATTCATAGGCATCTTTGAACAAGGTGGGCCATGTGAATCCGCATTGTAGAACCTTGGCTGTTGGCTTCTTGGCACTGAAATGCCCTCCACAAGCTAGAGAGTGACAGAATGTGAGAATACTGGAAAATTCAATCTCAGGGACACAGTGTCGGATGATCTGATCAGCACAATACTTGAACAACTCCGGATCTTCCCAAAAATAGAATCGAATTTGCTTGAAGAAGCGGTCCTTATCTTGCTTAGACCAATGAGAAGGAATCCGTCCTGTAGCTAGATAATTGACCATATCGGCATACCATAGCGAATTTCTCGAAGTGATTTTAAATAATTGCTCATCTAGGAACGAGTCATGAATAGGAACCGGCTGGGGTGTCTCCAATAAAAGTTGTGATAGATGGTCGACAACAACATTCTCAGTGCCCTTCTTGTCCCGAATCTCAATATCAAATTCTTGCAGAAGGAGTATCCAGCGGATCAATCGTGGCTTTGTTTCCTTCTTGGCCAGCAAATGTCGCAGAGCAGCATGATTAGAAAAAATGATAACCTTTGATCCCAGAAGATATGAGCGGAATTTATCCAGAGCAAAGACCACAGCTAGCAATTCTTTCTCGGTGGTTGTGTAACTAACTTGAGCATCCATGAGAGTCTTGCTAGCGTAATAAACGACATGAGGAAGCTTGCCTACCCGTTGTCCCAAAATTGCACCCACAGCATAGTCGGACGCATCACACATGATTTCAAAGGGCAAAGACCAGTCAGGAGGCTACAGGATGGGGGTAGAAGATAACAAAGACCGAAGCTGCTGGAATGCATCGTGACATGCTTCATCAAAGGTGAAAGGGGTGTCCTTAGCAAGCAAGTTACATAAGGGATTGGAACTTTTACTGAAGTCCTTAATGAAGCGGCGATAGAAGCCAGCATTCCTTAGGAAAGAACGGATCTGCTTCACTGAAGTGGGCGGCGGTAGATTTTCAATTAGCTCAACTTTAGCCCAGTCCACCTCAATACCTCTTTTGGACACTATATGGCCCAAAACTATACCTTCCTGCACCATGAAGTAGCTCTTCTCCAAACTTTGAATCAGGTTAGTTTCTTTGCAACATTGAAGCACAAGTGAAAGATTATGGAGACAGTTATCGAAAGAAGATCCAAAAACAGAAAAGTCATCCATAAATACCTCCAAAAATTTCTCCACCATCTTGGAGAAGATAGACATCATACATCTCTGGAATGTGGCAGGTGCATTGCATAAGCCTAAGGGCATGCGTCGGTAAGTAAAGGTGCCGAATGGACATGTGAACGTCGTCTTCTCTTGGTCTTGGGGGTCAACTGCAACCTGATTATACCCGGAATAGCCGTCTAAGAAGCAATAGTAGCTTTGGCCAGCAAGACGCTCCAAAATTTGATCAATGAATGGGAGCGGGAAGTGATCCTTCCGAGTATGGGAATTGATCTTCCGATAGTCGATACAGACACGCCATTCCATGGTTGTGCACAGTGGAACCAACTCTCCAGCAAAATTCTCCACAACAGTGATGTCGGATTTCTTTGGAACTACTTGAGTGGGGCTCACCCATTTGCTATCTGAGATAGGGTAGATGATGCCTGCATCAAGTAACTTAACTACCTCTTTCATCACTTCCTCTTTCATGCTAGGATTCAACCGGCGCTGTGCCTCACAGGAGGGTCGAGCATCTTCTTCCAAATGGATCTGGTGCATACAGATAGAGGGGTCGATGCCTTTCAAATCTGCCACGGTCCATCCTATGGTCTCTTTGTACTTCTTTAACACTGTGAGCAGACTGTCTTCTTGGTCCTTTAGTAGGTTGGAAGCAATGATAACTGGCAGAGTGTTGTTAGACCCAAGAAATGCATACTTGAGCTTTGTTGGTAGGGGCTTCAACTCGAGCTTCGGTGGGGACAATAGAGAAAGAACAGGGGGAGTGCTTGATGTCACATGTAAGGGCTCCTTTACTACTTTCCATGGATGGAAATCTGCACTTGCAGCCGTTTCTAGCAAATCATGAACCTCTTTGATGTACTGGTCGGTGTTGAATTCTTCAAAGTCGAAGTAATTCAAGCAAGCTTCCACTGGATCCTTTGTCAGGAGACTGGGTAGTGAATCTTCTACATATTCTTCAACGCTGTCCAAAAAGAAACACTCATTCTGGTCAGGAGCATGCTGAAATACAGTAAAGATATTCAACCGAACCTTCATATTGCCAACTGAGATTTCCATGACTCCAGTTCGACAGTTGATACATGCATTCGCTGTGGCTAGGAAGGGACGTCCAAGGATGACAGGAACCAGGCTTGGTGTCAAGCACTATAAAGTCAACTAGGAAGAAAAACTTATCCACCTAGATGATCACATCTTCAACAATCCCTCTAGGCTTCTTAATAGAACGATCAGCTAGTTGCAGAATCACTGTGGTAGGATTCAGCTCCCCTAGGCCGAGCTGCTGATATACTGAATATGGAAGTAAATTCACACCAGCTCCCATATCTAAGAGTGCCTTATCAATCTCCCTTTTTCTGATGATGCATGAAATTGTAGGAGCCTCGGGATCCTTGAACTTCGGAGGAGTGTTATGCCTAATCAGTGAACTCACTTGCTCAATTAGAAGGAGTTTCTTGGGGATGTTATTCCTGGTCTTCCGCTTTTGAGTACACAAGTCTTTAAGGAACTTGGCATAAGCAGGCACTTGTGCGATGGCATCAAGAAGAGGGAGGTTGATTTTCACCTGTTTAAACATTTCCATTATTCCTTGTATTTTCTCTCCTTGTTTCCCAAAGTGGGACAGTGCCTTAAGACGTTCTAGGAAGGGGGTCCGTGGCTCATATGGAATCTCTGGAGTGGGTGCTATTGATGACGAAGCCTCATTGCTTACTTGCTTGCATTTATCATTCTGCAGATTCTGTGCAACCTCCGTGTGCTCATCCTTCTTCTCCTCCACATGATTGTCAACTATTCTTCCGCTTCTCAAACTGGTGTTGGCTTGAACTTGCTGATGGTATGACATCTACCATGTAGTGCCTCTTAGGATTTACCACCGGCTGACTCGGAAGCTTTCCTTCGTCTCTTCTATTGAGGGTGTTGGCAAGTTGTCCGACTTGAGCTTCTAGCTTGACAATGGATTTGGAGTGTGAGTTTACTATTTCCTCTTGAGCTTTGATCGTCTGCTTTATCTCGCCCGCCAGCTCACTCATTATTTTGAGCACCCGATCCTCCAGATTAGACTCTGCGGCCTGGTATTGCTGCTGTGGTGGCTGGTAAGTGGACTGAGGTTGATAGGGCTGCCTGTTGGATTGAGCTTGATTATGTGTCCTTGGGGCTGAGTTGCCTAAATGTGCATTCTTCCATGAGAAATTTAGATGATTTCTCCACCCTGGGTTGTAGGTATTGGAGTACGGATCATTTCTCGGTCTGGAGAAAGCTGCATTCACCTGCTCATAAGCAATATCAGTATAATTTCCCATAACAGGGCAGTTATTTACATGATGCATAGTACTAGAACAGAATGAACATGGTTCAGGTAGTGTGTTTGTGTGTGTTAGCAGCATTAGGGGCAAAACCAGCAATCATCCATTGGTCTAGCTTCTTGGTGATAGCCTCAACTACTTGGTTAGCCACATTTTGGGGATGGCCTGCTTCATACAAACTCTCTGTCTTGATTGCTTTAGGTGCTGGTGCCCTTCGTCTGGTGGAAACCTGCTGAAGAGAATTGTTACTCAAATTTTCAAACATAGCCCATGCTTCATCTTCACTTTTTAACATGAAAGTTCCCCCACATGATGCATCCACCATTTTTTTATTGGACTTTGTTAGGCCATCATAAAAACACTGCACTAGCTGCCATTTTGGGACAACGTGGTGTGGACATGATCTAAGCAAGCTCTATAGCCTATCCCAAGTCTCATGGAAATCTTCTCCCTCATATTGGGAGAAACTAGTGATAGCTCTCCTAGTGTCACTGGTCATTCCTATGGGAAAGTACTTCTTAAGAAATTCTTGTTGCAATTGAGCCCAAGAAGTGATAGAGTTGGGTGTTAAGGACTAGAACCAATGTTTGGCTTTCCTTTAAGGAGAAAGGAAAAAGACGCATCCTTAGGGCATCCTTAGTGAATCCGTTCATTTTAATGGTGTCACAAATTGCTTCGAAATCACTGAGGAAGTCATAAGGATTTTTAGTGCTAAGCCCTAAGAATGAAAGTAAACTTCGTATAGTGCTGGGCTTAATTTCATAATGGGTTGCCGTAATTTCCGGCAGCCAGAGGCATGTGGGAGTAGTGTAAGTGGTAGGAAGATAATGATCTTGCAAAGCTACGTGGTTACCGTCTCCCATGGTCTCAGTGGAACACTCTTCTAGCAATTTAGGGTTCTTTTGGGATCTAATTTGTCTAAGAGTGCGTTCAATTTCAAGGTCCCAAGAAATTAATGGAAAAGACAAAGAACGACGACCTAGCATAAACTAAACAGAAATTTAAAAAGAACAGAAGAAAATAAGCTTAAAACATAAAACAAACAAAGCTCACAAATGGCCTTAGATGCACTCAGGGTTCTGGATGCAGGTTGCCGTAAGTGCGCTCGATCGCACGGCAAGGTGCGCTCGAGCGTACTGCCGCAGATGGGTGCAAGTGCAGCAGAAGAGGGCTTGAGCGCTGCTAGCTTGATTCCTGCTGAAATGCATCCATGCGCTCGATCATAGTCATAGAGAAGGCAGCTACGGCCCTATTTGCAAATTCTTTAAAAAAAATAAAAATCAAACACACAACAGAATTAAAATTAGCAACTTAAAAAAGAAAAATAAATTATTAAGCTAAAATCAATCCTTAAATTTAGATAATGAAACCGTTAAGCAGTCCCCGGCAACAGCACCAAAAATTTGGTGTGGTGTTTTTGTGACCAAAAATATCAATTATAAAAATAACCATTTGCAATAGGACGAATCTTTATAGGATACGGCTATAGAGAGGGTGTCGAACCTCAAGGACTGCTGGAGTTTAATTATCAAAATTAAAATATCAAAGTTAACTTAATTAAAAGAGAGTGATTTGTTTGTGTGAATTTAAAGTGCATAAAATAAACGGAAATAAAGGAAGTAAATATATGAGAGAGAGAGAGAGAGTAGGGTATTGATTTCACCACTATCCGCACATCAATGGTTAACCATATTTAATTCTAGCAATTCTTTCTATGCATGTTATAAATTAAACAAGAAAACATATAAAAATAATTTCATACAATCAATGGAATAGCATAACCAATCTTCGGTTGGCACGGATCGTCTACCTAAATTACACTAAACTAGGGTGTAGTACGATCCATCTTTCCTAGGTATGGTCTATCTAACCCTATTGATTGCATGCCAATTAAGAACCATTGTATAACCATCATTCTTATAATCACAGAAAATAAGACAGATTTGAGTTCAATAATAGTAAAATAATTTCTAAGTCAAGATAATAATTTTACTAATATTGAATTGGAATTAAAGAACAATTGCATTTAATATGAAGAGCAGAAATCAATTGTAGCAATCTTCATAGTTATACAATCAACATGCATAAATAGAAAAACTAGAAATTAAATACAATCATACCATTGTACTTGGAAAGGGTTACATCAATACCCCACAATTGGGTTTAGCCGCTCATGATCTTCTAAGCTTCACACGCCCGAGTGCGCTCGATCCGAGGTTTTGTGCGCTTGAGCGCAGTGCGCTCGAGCTTG
Organism: Corylus avellana; assembly: GCF_901000735.1. Classification (NCBI taxonomy): domain Eukaryota; kingdom Viridiplantae; phylum Streptophyta; class Magnoliopsida; order Fagales; family Betulaceae; genus Corylus; species Corylus avellana. The sequence goes on along the minus strand of NC_081541.1, from coordinate 33,376,721 downwards.
GCTGTTGTGCGCACAAGCGCAGGCATGCACTCGATCCCTGGCCGCAAACACTCGAGCATTCCTGTGCTCGATCCCAGGAGTGCTACGATCGATCCTCGATCCAAAATGCTCAACTTGTTGTCCTTTTAAGCCCAATTTCTAATGGTTTGTCAAATGAGACCTGAAACATAAAAACAAAACAAAATCAAACAAATAACAATGCTAAGGAATTAGCATATGTAAATTAAGGGGCTTGAATGTGCAACATTCGGCGTTTATCAGAAGGGGCTGGTAGTTAGTTTATAAGTATGAGGAAAAGCTCACCTCTTGAGCTAGCTTTTGGGGTTGAGAGATGCCCAAGACCACCCAACACTGGTATTAGAGACTAGGTTCACAACAAGTCTTGGCCCAATAGTTTACGGGAGAAACGGGATGTCAGTGCTCTGACCCAGGGCACAATGTGTAAGGGATGATTGTTGGGGTTATTCCACATCGGTTGTGGAAGGGGCTGGTGGTCAATTTATAAGTGTGAGGGAAAGCCTCACCTCTTGAGCTAGCTTTTTTTCTAGCTACTTTTTGAGGTTGAGATAGGCCCAAAAGCACGCAACACTAGTATCAGAACCTAGCTATATGATGGCTAGAATCTGCACATCTTTTGCGAAATTCGACGTGATGAAGTTGATGGATCCGGTAATTTCGGGTTATGGCAGAGACGTGTCAAGGATTTGTTGGTGCAACAATGGATCGTGAAGGCGTTATATGGGACGAAACCAAAAGGGATGGCGGACATAGATTGGAAGGAACTTGAGGCGAAAGCGGTGGCTACTATTTGGCTTTGTTTGGGAGATGAGGTGATGTATCACGTCATGGACAAAGAATCTTCAGCAGCAGTTTGGTTGAAACTGAAAAGTCAGTATAAGTCAAATTCATTGACAAACAAGCTCTATCTAAAGCAGCGGTTGTATGGCTTGAAGATGATGGAGCGCTCGGATCTGAACCAACACATCAACACATTCAATCAGATAATCGGAGATCTGAAGAGGGTTGATGTGAAGTTCGAAGATGAAGACAGGGCGTTGACGCTATTGAATTAACTCCAAACTTCTCCTACGTATGAGAATTTGGTTACAACTCTGACATGGGGGAAGTAGACCTTGGAATTAGAGGATGTTATAGGTGCCCTACTGGCTTTTCATCAGAGGAAGAAAATCAATGATGAAAGTTCTCAAGAATAATGGATAGTTGTAAAGGTAACCAGAAGTGTGGAAGAAGCAGTAACAAGGGTGGTTCGAATGGCAAGAATTCTCGGTCAAAGTCCAGGAAGCAGAAGGACATCAATTGCCATAAGTGCGGAAAGAAATGGCACATAAAGCAGGATTGTCCAGACCGGAAGAAGAATTAAAACGACGAGAACAAAGGCTCCTCAAAATCTGCGAACGTAGTAGAAGACAATTCAAATGATGCTGATGGTGATATGCTTTATGTTGTGCCAAATTCAGAGCATCTTATGAATTCTTGGATTCTGGACTTAGCATGTTCATTTCACGTGACGTCCAATAGAGATTGTTTTGACACCTACAAGTCAGTTAATTCTGGTATAGTTACTATGGGTAATGGTGCACATTGCAAAATTACTGGCATAGGTAATATTAGAATTAAAATGTTTGATGGTGTGATATGAACGTTATGTGATGTTAGACATGTACCAGAAATGGAAAAGAATCTGATTTCATTTGGCAGTGATGAAGGTAACTAAAGGTGGAGTAATGAAGGTAACTAAGGGTGCGATGGTAGTGATGAAGGGGTAGAAAAGTTCTAAGAATATTTATAAACTGTTAGGAAATACAAATGTAGGTGGAGTCACCTCTGTGGAGTCTAAGTCTAATTGTATTGTTTTGTGGCATATGCGGTTAGGTCATATGAGTGAGCGAGGTATGTTGGAGCTTCATAAGAGAAATATGTTGAAGGGTGTTAAAATGTGCAAGCTTGATTTCTGTAAGTTCTATGTTCTAAGGAAGTAGAATTGGGTACAATTCAAGATAGCCACACACGACAGAGGGTATTCTGGATTATGTTCATTTAGATGTTTGGGGACCAGTGAGGGCAGCGTCACGGGGAGGACATTTGTATTTCGTTATTTTTATTGATGACTTTTCCAAAAAAAAATTAGGTGTACTTCATGTGGCACAAATCAAAGACGTTTGCCAAGTTCAAGTTGTGGAAAGCTGAAGTGGAGAACCAGACAGGGAAGAAGGTTAAGTGCCTCAAGACTAATAATGGCAATAAGTACACAAACAATGAGTTCAAAGATTTCTGCTAGCAGCATGGTATAAAGAGACATTTCACAGTACGCAAGACACCACAGCAAAATGATGTGGCAGAAAGGATGAACAGGTCTACTGCAGAGAGAACACGATGTCTTAGGTTGAATGCTGGGCTTGCAAAGATTTTCTGAGCAGATGCAGTCAGTATAGCATGCTACTTAGTCAACAGGTCACCGAGGATAGCACTAGATGGGAAAGTTGCAGAGGAGGAGTGGACAAGTAATGAGATAGATTACTTTGGTTTAAGAGTATTTAGTTGTCCAACCTATGTGCACATACCTAATGAAGAACGATTGAAGCTTGATCCAAAGTCTAGACAACATGTCTTTCTCAGATATGGGAAAGGGGTTAAGGGTTACAAGTTTTGGGATCCGAAGGCAAACAAGGCGGTGATCAGTAGAGACGTGGTATTTGATGAAAATTCCATGTTGAAAAGTACTCAGGGTAAAGAAAAGCAAGTGCCAGAAAGCAATAGCAGTGATAAGCAAGTGGTGCAGGTGGAGTTAGAGACTCCTGTGTAGGAGAACACTTCTCAAGGTATAGAGAACTCTACTTCGGGAGTTAAAGAGCATCACACACTATAGCTACAGGCAGGCTTAGACGCACTATCAGGCCACTGACCAGGTACGGTTTTAAAGACATGGTTTCTTATACTCTTGTCATCAACAGTGGAGATCCAACTATTTTTAAGAGGCTGTCAATAGTCAAGAGAAGAGCAGATGGGTGGGTGCTATGGTGGAAGAGATGGAGTCACTGCATAAAAACCAAAAGTGGGATTTGGTGGAGCTTCTAAAGAGGAAGAGAGTGATAGAGTGCAAATGGGTGTTCAAGAACAAGGAAGCAGTATCAGAAAAATGGAGAGAAAAGTTCAAGGCTTGCCTAGTAGCAAATGGTTACTCACAGTAGAAAGGGATTGATTATGAGGAAATATTTTCCTCAATCGTCAGACATACTTCCATCAAAGCAGTATTAGTGTTGGTAGCTCATTATGACATGGCATTGGAGCAGATGGATGTGAACACAGTTTTTTCTCCATGGTGATTTGGAGGAGTAGATTTACATGGAGCAGCCAGAAGGGTTTAGTCAACCTGGACAGGAGCACTTGGTTTGTAAATTGAATAAGTCACTTTATGGGCTGAAATAGTCTCCAAGGCAGTGGTATAAGCAGTTTGACTCCTACAGGATCAGAATTGGCTTCAAGAGATGTGAATATGATTGTTGTGTGTATGTGAAGAGCCTTGATGATGGCTCATTTATTTTTCTGTTACTTTATGTGGATGATATGCTTATTGCCACTAAGAGTATAGAAAAGGATAACAAACTGAAGGTTTTGTTGAGTAGAGAATTTGACATGAAGGATTTGGGCGCAGCCAAGAAGATTCTTGGGATGGAGATCACAGGGACAGGGATGCTAAGAGATTGTGGCTATCTCAGGCCGGCTATGTGAAGAAGGTGTTAGAGAGGTTTAGCATGGAGAATGCAAAACCGGTGAGTACACCTTTAGCGAATCAATTCCATTTGTCTATCTCACAGTGTTCAAAGACAATTGAAGAAACTAAAGACATGTCTAAGGTCCCATATGCTAGTGCAATGGGGTGTCTGATGTATGTCGTAGTATGTACTAGGACAGATTTGGCTCATGCAGTCAATGTGGTGAGCAAGTACATGGCAAATCCAGGGCGACAACACTGGGATGCAGTCAAATGAATTTGATACTTGAAAGATACTACAGATCGAGTATGGCATCAATTTTGTTAGACAGAAAAGTACTTTGTCAGTTGTCAGATATGTAGATGCAGATTATGCAAGGGATTTGGAAGACAGGAGGTGACCAAGAGAACCCATATGTTGGAGGTCTATGATCCAGTCCACAGTTGCAATGTCCATGACTGAGGTGGAGTACATGGCGGCGGCTAAGGCTACATAGGAAGCTTTGTGGCTTACAGGATTAGTCAAGAAGCTGGGTATTCAATAAGGTGGAGTTTCGTTGTATTGTGACAGTTAGAGTGCCATTTACTTGGCAAAGAACCAGGTGTATCATGTGAGAATCAAGCACATTGATGTGAGGTTTCACAAGATCAAGGAATTGGTTGCTACAGGTGAATTGTTACTTCAGAAGACTCATACTTCTGAGAGTGCAGCGAACATGTTGACGAAGCCTGTTACCGCAGACAAGTTCAAGCATTGCTTGGACTTGACAAATGTCTTCAGGTGCTAGAAAGGAGAGGAGAGGAGGAGGCATCCCCAAACTTATCAATTCTAGGTAGAGGCCTAATACTTGATTATCCTCAAAGAGGTGAATACTCGCTAAGGTGGAGATTGTTGGAACAAGTGGCTCATATTCTATTACTGACCCATTGGGTGTAATTAGTTTATGTGGGCTTGGGCACAAATAAGTTATGGGGGGTATTTTAGGGTTTTTCAAAATACTTATAATTAGGGTTTTCCTATAAATATGTTATGTTGTAACCTTAAATCATTGAATGGTAAAATATAGCCGCACTCTCTCCTGTGGACGTAGGCATATTGCCGAATCACGTAAATCTGTATCTCGACTCTCTCTTGATCTTTCTCTTTTTGAATTCCATATTATTCATCATTGTTGTACACGGTAACAACAATATTTACAAATTATTTAAATAACCAAAATTAGGATGAATAAAATTAAATCAACGCAAATAACGTGTTTGAATAACTTGTTTCCTTCTTTCTTCACTACATAACATTTATAGTTTAATTATGATGAGTTTAACTCGGTAGTAGTTGACTTGGAACTTGGAACTGAAAGACTTGTATTAATGCAGGCGAAGATTAGAGCAAGAGGGGGTACCTATGTGATAATGAGTAATTCTATAAGTTCTTTATGTCCCTCTTGTATCACTCTAAAAATAAGGTGATTTTTAAAATCACCATGTGATCAAAATTTAATAATGATCAATCATATACTCAAGGCTTTTACCCCCTCTCATCCGCCCCCCCAACCTTTTTTGTTTTTTACGTATGGGAAAGGGGAAATGGAAATTATACCTTGAGAATTGAGTTGAGTTTAGCATGTTAACAATCTACTGACATATTATATATATATATATATATATATATATATATATATATATTAAAGTAAAACCTAAACTCATAAACTGTGTTGCGATTTAGCGATTTCAATTTTACAATTTGCAAATTCAAATTCAATTAGCCAAATTTCTCTTCTTTAAGTCATTAAACAATCCAAATAAGGTGTTTAATTATTTTTACTGAGAGGTATGTAATCAATTTTTTACACTTATTTATTATTAAATAACAAAATGTTTATGTACAATTTTATATTTAGATTGGTCAATATAGATTTAATATATATATATATATATATATATATATATATATATATATATAGACACACACACACACACGGTTGCATCTCCCATAGCATATACTTATTGTTACATCTAGCAGGAAAACATCATCATAAATCATCCATGCAATTGTTTTTAGTTATTATCTCATAATAGGAGTTATGTACACTGTTATCCCTGTGTACAAGGGTTGCGAGTCCTTTAGACCATGGCACCAACTGTGGCATCAGCCATGCCCGACTGTCAATTAACTCTTATTTGGTGCACTCAGCGGTCATGTTGATAGAATGTCACCTTCTTGCATAGCATCCTTCAGTAGTTTCGTTTCAAGTATCGGTACTGAACTCATCTCTTTCTTGAATCTCTTAGGGCCAAAAATATTCTCCTCCATATATGTGCCCTCATTTTATAAATTTTTATCTCATCCCTGGTATTTCTCTTGATGCATCTTAGGGCAACATATATGAGGGTTTATCATTATTCTTATTTCTTATAAGCATCACTATTTTCACAAAATTTCTTTTTGTAACTCTATCATGCATGCAATATAACTCCATAACAACTAAACAAAATAATTATTTACAATTTGAAACAAAAATGCATAAATAGCATGATATGATAATTTTAGAAGGGGTAAGAAATTTACTTACATTTAGACTGCAGCTATGAGCAGTCTTTTAACTTGCTAATTAATCACCTTGAAAAATAACTTAGTTGTTCCATTCTGTTTAACAACTTCTAAATTAATAACATCTTAATACTAAACCAAATTGAAATTAACTAATTACTCAAAAAGACAAGGAAATGGTTTTGCCTCATACGAACCCATTAATACTAATCCGTAACACCACAATTTTATTTCCTCTCTCTCACGTTTCTCACTGCCTTTTTCTCTCAATAACACTCATCAGCTCTTTCTTCCATCGATCACCTTCTTACAGCATCTTCATCTCTCTCCTACGGTCCCTCTTTCTCTTTCTTCTTCTTTCATCTCTTCTATCTCTCTCTATCTTGAATCAATTCCCTCTCTATCTCCCTCTGTCTCACACTCTTTCTTTTTCTCAATCTCGTTCTCTCTGTCTCGTTTTCATTCGCTCAGTCTCTCTTCTCCATTTCAATTTAGTTTCGCTCTCAACTTCTATCTCTCACGCTCTCTCTGAGTCTTCGTCTCTCTCTGTCTCCTCCTTCTCTGTCTTTCTGTCTCTCTCAGTAACACTCTCTACTCTCCGTCGTCTCACTCTCTCTCTCGCCTAACCTCTCTCTCTCTTTCCGTTGAAGAGAAAGAGAGTATGAAATAAGCGAAGAAAGAATAAGGGAAGCGTAGAAGACATGTGTAGAAAAGAAAGGAAGAGCAAATAATTGGAGTCTGTCGGCAGAAAGAGGAGAAAGAAGAAAAATAAAAAAATAAAAAAATAAAAGAGAGAGCTAGGAATTTCAGTTTATGGAATTTCAAATCTAGGTAGTCCATTTTTTATCTAATAGTCATTGTTTTGTCACATATCTCACTACTAATAAAATAATAAATTTTTCTTATTTTATTATTTTATTAGTAGTAGGATACATGGCAGAACAATGACCCTTTGATGAAAAATAAATGGCCTAAATTTGAAATTTCAGAAACTGAAATTCCCTTAAGAATTTCCGTGGATAAGAGAGGAGAATGTTGGAGTATTTTATATATTTTAAATTAGGTTTATTAA
>NC_081541.1:33331866-33369268 GCF_901000735.1 Corylus avellana | reverse complement strand
TGATGGAGCGCTCGGATCTGAACCAACACATCAACACATTCAATCAGATAATCAGAGATCTGAAGAGGGTTCTTGTGAAGTTCGAAGACGAAGACAGGGCATTGACGCTATTGAATTAACTCCAAACTTCTCCTACGTATGAGAATTTAGTTACAACTCTGACATGGGGGAAAGAGACCTTGGAATTAGAGGATATTATAGGCACCCTGCTGGCTTTTCATCAGAGGAAGAAAATCAATGATGAAAGTTCTCAAGAAGAATGGATAGTTGTAAAGTGTAACCAGAAGCGTGGAAGAAGCAATAACAAGGGTGGTTCGAATGGCAAGAATTCTCGATCAAAGTCCAGGAAGCAGAAGGACATCAATTGCTATAAGTGCGGAAAGAAAGGGCATATAAAGCAGGATTGTCCAGACCGGAAGAAGAATTAAAACGACGAGAACAAAGGCTCCTCAAAATCTGCGAACGTAGTGGAAGATAATTCAAACGATGCTGATAGTGATATGCTTTATGTTGCGCCAAATTCAGAGCATCTTATGAATTCTTGGATTCTGGACTTAGCATGTTCATTTCACGTGACGTCCAACAGAGATTGTTTTGACACCTACAAGTTAGTTAACTCTGGTATAGTTACTATGGGTAATGGTGCACATTGCAAAATTACTGGCATAGGTAATATTATAATTAAAATGTTTGATGGTGTGATATGAACGTTATGTGATGTTAGACATGTACCAGAAATGGAAAAGAATCTGATTTCATTTGGCACCTTAGACTCAAATGGTTATGGTTATAAGTCTAAAGGTGGAGTAATGAAGGTAACTAAGGGTGAGATGGTAGTGATTAAGGGGTAGAAAAGTTCTAAGAATATTTATAAACTGTTAGGAAGTACAGATGTAGGTGGAGTCACCTCTGTGGAGTCTGAGTCTAATTGTATTGTTTTGTGGCATATGCGGTTGGGTCATATGAGTGAGTGAGGTATGTTGGAGCTTCATAAGAGAAATCTATTGAAGGGTGTTAAAATGTGCAAGCTTGATTTCTGTAAGTTCTATGTTCTAAGGAAGCAGAATTGGGTACAATTCAAGATAGCCACACACAAGACAGAGGGTATTCTGGATTATGTTCATTTAGATGTTTGGGGACCAATGAGGGCAGCGTCACGAAGAGGACATATATATTTCGTTATTTTTATTGATGACTTTTCCAAAAAAGTTTAGGTGTACTTCATGTGGCACAAATCAAAGACGTTTGCCAAGTTCAAGTTGTGGAAAGCTGAAGTGGAGAACCAAATAGGGAAGAAGGTTAAGTGCCTCAAGACTAATAATGGCAATAAGAACACAAACAATGAGTTCAAAGATTTCTGCTAGCAGCATGGTATAAAGAGACATTTTACAGTACGCAAGACACCACAGCAAAATGATGTGGCAGAAAGGATGAACAGGTCTACTGCAGAGAAAGTACGATGTCTTAGGTTAAATGCTGAGCTTGCAAAGATTTTCTGAGCAGATGCAGTGAGTATAGCATGCTACTTAGTCAACAGGTCACCGAGGATAGCACTAGATAGGAAAGTTGCAGAGGAGGAGTGGACAAGTAATGAGGTAGATTACTTTGGTTTAAGAGTATTTAGTTGGCCAACCTATGTGCACATACCTAATGAAAAACGATCGAAACTTGATCCAAAGTCTAGACAACATGTCTTTCTCGGATATGGGAAAGGGGTTAAGGGTTACAAGTTTTGGGATTCGGAGGCAAACAAGGCGGTGATCAGTAGAGACGTGGTATTTGATGAAAATTCCATGTTGAAGAGTACTCAGGGTAAAGAAAAGCAAGTGCCAGAAAGCAATAACAGTGGTAAGCAGGTGGTGCAGGTGGAGTTAGAGACTCCTGTGTAGGAGAACACTTCTCAAGGTATAGAGACCTCTACTTCGGGAGTTAAAAAGCATCACACACTATAGCCACAGGCAAGCTTAGACGCACTATCAAGCCATTGACCAGATACGGTTTTAAAGACATGGTTTCTTATACTCTTGTCATCAACAGCGGAGATCCAACTATTTTTAAGAGGCTGTCAATAGTCAAGAGAAGAGCAGATGGGTGGGTGCTATGGTGGAAGAGATTGAGTCATTGCATAAAAACCAAAAGTGGGATTTGGTGGAGCTTCTAAAGAGGAAGAGAGCAATAAAGTGCAAATGGGTGTTCAAGAACAAGGAAGCAGTATCAGAAAAAGGGAGAGAAAAGTTCAAGGCTTGCCTAGTAGCAAATGGTTACTCACAGTAGAAAGGGATTGATAATGAGGAAATATTTTCCTCAATCGTCAAACATACTTCCATCAAAGCAGTATTAGCATTGGTAGCTCATTATGACATGGCATTGGAGCAGATGGATGTGAAGACAGTTTTTTCTCCATGGTAATTTGGAGGAGTAGATTTACATGGAGCAGCCAGAAGGGTTTAGTCAACCTAGACAGGAGCACTTGGTTTGTAAATTGAATAAGTCACTTTATGGGTTGAAATAGTCTCCAAGGCAGTGGTATAAGCAGTTTGACTCCTACATGATCAGAATTGGCTTCAAGAGATGTGAATATGATTGTTGTGTGTATGTGAAGAGCCTTGATGATGGCTCATTTATTTTTCTGTTACTGTATGTAGATGATATGCTTATTGCAACTAAGAGTATAGAAAAGGTTAACAAACTGAAGGTTTTGTTGAGTAGAGAATTTGACATGAAGGATTTGGGCACAGCCAAGAAGATTCTTGGGATGGAGATCACAGAGACAGAGATGCTAAGAGATTGTGGCTATCTCAGGCCGGCTATGTGAAGAAGGTGTTGGAGAGGTTTAGCATGGAGAATACAAAACCGGTGAGTACACCTTTAGCGAATCACTTCCATTTGTCTACCTCACAGTGTCCAAAGACAATTGAAGAAACTAAAGACATGTCTAAGGTCCCATATGCTAGTGCAATGGGGTGTCTGATGTATGTCGTAGTATGTACTAGGACAGATTTGGCTCATGCAGTCAATGTGGTGAGCAAGTACATGGCAAATCCAGGGAGACAGCACTAGGATGCAGTTAAATGAATTTTTAGATACTTGAAAGGTACTACAGATCAAGTATGGCATCAATTTTGTCAGACAGAAAAGTACTTTGTTAGTTGTCAGATATGTAGACGCAGATTATGCAGGGGATTTGAAAGACAGGAGGTAACCAGGAGGACCCATATGTTGGAGGTCTATGATCCAGTCCACAGTTGCAATGTCCATGACTGAGGCGGAGTACATGGCGGCAGCTAAGGCTACAAAGGAAGCTTTGTGGCTTACAGGGTTAGTCAAGAAGCTGGGTATTCAATAAGGTGGAGTTTCGTTGTATTGTGATAGTCAGAGTGCCATTTACTTGGCAAAGAACCAGGTGTATCATGTGAGAACCAAGCACATTGATGTGAGGTTTCACAAGATCAAGAAATTGGTTGCTACAGGTGAATTGTTACTTGAGAAGATTCATACTTCTGAGAGTGCAGCAAACATGTTGGCGAAGCCTGTTACCGCAGACAAGTTCAAGCATTGCTTGGACTTGACAAATGTCTTCAGGTGCTAGAAAGGAGAGGAGAGGAGGAGGCATCCCCAAACTTATCAGTTCTAGGTAGAGGCCCAATACTTGATTATCTTCAAAGAGGTGAATACTCGCCAAGGTGGAGATTGTTGGAACAAGCGGCTCATATTCTATTACTGGCCCATTTAGTGTAATTAGTTTATGTGGGCTTGGGCACAAATAAGTTATTGGGGGTATTTTAGGATTTTTCAAAATACTTATAATTAGAGTTTTTCTATAAATATGTTATGTTGTAACTTTAAATCATTGAATGGTAAAATATAGCCGCACTCTCTCCAGTGGACGTAGGCATATTGTCGAACCACGTAAATCTGTATCTCGACTCTCTCTTGATCTTTCTCTTTTTGAATTCTATATTATTCATCATTGTTGTGCACGGTAACAAAAAAAATTTACAAATTATTTAAATAACCAAAATTAGGATGAATAAAATTAAATCAACACAAATAACGTGTTTGAATAACTTGTTTCCTTCTTTCTTCACTACATAACATTTATAGTTTATGATGAGTTTAACTCGGTAGTAGTTGCATTGGAACTTGGAACTGGAAGACTTGTATTAATGCAGGCTAAGATTAGAGCAAGAAGGGGTACCTATGTGATAATGAGTAATTCTATAAGTTCTTTATGTCCCTCTTGTATCACTCTAAAAATAAGGTGATTTTTAAAATCACCATGTGATCAAAATTTAATAATGATCAATCATATACTCAAGGCTTTTACCCCCTCTCATCCGCCCCCCCAACCTTTTTTGTTTTTTACGTATGGGAAAGGGGAAATGGAAATTATACCTTGAGAATTGAGTTGAGTTTAGCATGTTAACAATCTACTGACATATTATATATATATATATATATATATATATATATATATATATATATATATATATATATTAAAGTAAAACCTAAACTCATAAACTGTGTTGCGATTTAGCGATTTCAATTTTGCGATTTGCAAATTCAAATTCAATTAGCCAAATTTCTCTTCTTTAAGTCATTAAACAATCCAAATAAGGTGTTTAATTATTTTTACTGAGAGGTATGTAATCAATTTTTTACACTTATTTATTATTAAATAACAAAATGTCTATGTACAATTTTATATTTAGATTGGTCAATATAGATTTAATTGTTTATGAATATATAAAGCAAAAATAAATTATAATTTACATTTTTATGTTTTAAACAATAATTTTGGCCTTCTGTTCCAGCTTGCTCTTTACCTAAGAACAAGAAATAAAACTCAATGAGTCCAAAGGAGCCCAATAAGTAAAATCCACAACCATAAATAGTTTTACTTATTATTCCCGTTTTGAAAAATGTTTTGTATTGAAATTGGAAAGCACACAAATATATATATATATATATATATATATATATATATATATATAGACACACACACACGGTTGCATCTCCCATAGCATATACTTATTGTTACATCTAGCAAGAAAACATCATCATAAATCATCCATGCAATTGTTTTTAGTTATTATCTCATAATAAGGGCTATGTACACTGTTATCCATGTGTACGAGGGTTGCGAGTCCTTTAAACCATGGCACCAACTGTGGCCTCAGTCATGCCCAACTGTCAATTAACTCTTATTTGGTGCACTCAGTGGTCATGTTGATAGAATACCACTTTCTTGCGTAGCATCCTTCAGTGGTTTTGCCTCCATTCAAGTATCGGTACTGAACTCATCTCTTTCTTGTATCTCTTAGGGCCAAAAATACTCTCCTCTATATATGTGCCCTCATTTTATAAATTTTTATCTCATCCCTGGTACTTTTCTTGATACATCTTAGGGCAACATATATGAGAGTTTATCATTATTCTTATTTCTTATAAGCATCACTATTTTCACAAAATTTCTTTTTGTAACTCTATCATGCATGCAATATAACTCCATAACAACTAAACAAAATAATTATTTACAATTTGAAACAAAAATGCATAAATAGTATGATATGATAATTTTAGAAGGGGTAGGGAATTTACTTACATTTAGACTGCAGCTATGAGCAGTCTTTTAACTTGCTAATTAATTACCTTGAAAAATAATTTAGTTGTTCCATTCTGTTTAACAACTTCTAAATTAATAACATCTTAATACTAAACCAAATTGAAATTAACTAATTACTCAAAAAGACAAGGAAATGGTTTTGCCTCATACGAACCCATTAATACTAATTCGTAACACCATAATTTTATTTCCTCTCTCTCACGTTTCTCACTGCCTTTTTCTCTCAATAACACTCATCAGCTCTTTCTTCCATCGATCACCTTCTTACAGCATCTTCATCTCTCTCCTACGGTCCCTCTTTCTCTTTCTTCTTCTTTCATCTCTTCTATCTCTCTCTATCTTGAATCAATTCCCTCTCTATCTCCCTCTGTCTCAGACTCTTTCTTTTTCTCAATCTCGTTCTCTCTGTCTCGTTTTCATTCGCTCAGTCTCTCTTCTCCATTTCAATTTAGTTTCGCTCTCAACTTCTATCTCTCACGCTCTCTCTGAGTCTTCGTCTCTCTCTGTCTCCTCCTTCTCTGTCTTTCTGTCTCTCTCAGTTACTCTCTCTACTCTCCGTCGTCTCAGTCTCTCTCTCGCCTAACCTCTCTCTTTCCGTTGAAGAGAAAGAGAGTATGAAATAAGCGAAGAAGGAATAAGGGAAGCGTAGAAGACATGTGTAGAAAAGAAAGGAAGAGCAAATAATTGGAGTCTGTCGGCAGAAAGAGGAGAAAGAAGAAAAATAAAAAAATAAAAAAATAAAAGAGAGAGCTAGGAATTTCAGTTTATGGAATTTCAAATCTAGGTAGTCCATTTTTTATCTAATAGTCATTGTTTTGTCACATATCTCACTACTAATAAAATAATAAATTTTTCTTATTTTATTATTTTATTAGTAGTAGGATACATGGCAGAACAATGACCCTTTGATGAAAAATAAATGGCCTAAATTTGAAATTTCAGAAACTGAAATTCCCTTAAGAATTTCCGTGGATAAGAGAGGAGAATGTTGGAGTATTTTATATATTTTAAATTAGGTTTATTAATATTTTTTTTAGTAACTTATTTCTCTTTATCTTAGAATATTTTCATTTTTCATTATTATATTTCTTTATAAGTTTTATTCTCTTCCTTAATTAGTTTAGATCTATTATACGGTTTCTTGATTATTACTCATTGTCTTTTTCTAAATAGAGAGTTATGTGAATATTGTTTGATATATTAAAGATACAAGATGTAGCACATACGTCTCTCTCCGCTTCCTCTCTCTTTTCTTTTTCTTTCTTATTTTATTATTTTATATATATATTTCAACAGAAAATAAGAAAATAAAAAGAAAAGATAAGGAGAAAAGAAACGTGACGTTGGGAAAAGTGGGGAATAAGAAAATAAAAAAGAAATGGGAGAAGGTGGAGTAGTTGGAAGGGTGGGGGTGCTGTGAAGAAATTTGAGGAAGAGAAGAAAAATAATGGAGCAGGTGGAGTCAAGGTTTTGGATACTCTCATACACTTTGCTCCACGATTCTGGTCCAGCCTTGTCGTGACCCATTACCCTTCAAAGTTCAAACCATCAAAGTATCAATCATTCACTATCAAATCACAGTACTCTACATATTAGCCTTATTAAAAATCATTCTATCTCTTAAATCACCCTATCAAATAATCAGGATATAATTTTCTCATAAAATTAAGGCTCATAATAATCCTAAACCAATATTCATCTAGCTCCATCCATTATTCCATCTATTAGTTTCATTCACTATTCTATCTACCAATCTCTCATACTATTTCGTATAATATTCATACATCATCATATTTTTCGCAATAATATATATTCTTACCTAGTCATCATCAAAGTAATATCTTTAAATAAGAATTTTAAATTTGGGGCGCTACATATGTGGTTGTTTTAGAACTTTTTGTTGGGTTGTCCATAATTTGTTGTTCTTTGTTTTAGTTTCTTAGTTGATGTACTTTGAAAAACAATAATAATAATAATAATAATAAATAAAAAATAAAAAATAAAAAACTAAACAAAAACCAATCCAAAGGAAAAATGAAATACAACTGGGCTAGCAAAGACTTGACTCCCATAACTCCCTAAAGCAACCGGCATTTTACACCTTAACGATTTACCTAGAACTTATCCAAGAAGCTTTCTCTATGCGCCGCTCTCTCCCCTTGAAAAAAAAAAAAAAAAAAAAAGGCCTTAAATTTGGCTGGCTGGTCTAAGAGGAGCACGGCCTTCTTCCCTCCTCTTTTGTTCCTTCTTCTTGATGCTTTTATCTTTGGGTTTTTCCTTCTCGTTTGAGACATGTGGTTCTCTTTCGGGTGCGCTGGCAATGTTCTCTGGACTCTGTGTTGGTGTTTCCTTTTGTTAGCTTTCATTCAACATTCATTAGTGTCTTCTCTACTAATGTAATTTTCTAATGATTTTAATTCTTTTATTTTTAATTAAGTGTATAGACACGTGTCGATTTTTTAAGAGAATTACTGTCAAATTTTGAAGACAGAGGTATCATCTCAATTCTTAATCATTATCAACATAAAATAAAACTAAGATGACAAAAAATAAAATTATTAAACTACATTAGACAAAAAAAAAGTATTTAATCCAATTTCTTAAAGAATCTGTAATTTCAAAAAATTAGATCCGTGTGGGACCGTTGACAGCTCTACCCGTTTTTCACTTGTTCTAGAACCTTCCCGTTTTCTTTCCTTTTAGGTATTTCTCCAGTTGACGTGAGTCAGAGTAACGTCCATGACTGTCCCTTCCCCCCTCATATCCTCTAGCGATACCCCATCTCCTTGATTCACGCCACCTCTTCCGGTCCCCTTTTTTTTGTGTCCCTTTGACTTCGTGGGACTGCATATATTTCAAGCCTTCCTCCTCAAAATTCTTTCCATATCTATGGAAAATCCTCTACCCATTCCCGATAATCTCGCTCCTAATTAATATCAACACAATCCAGAAAAGGAAAGGATTAGAGAAATGTTTTTATTTCTACATCACATTACAACTATAAAAAATAAATAAATAAATAAAAACACCCTCTAACAAATTTTGTCAACACATGCACTAAAGCAATTCAAAAAGTAGTTTGATAATATTGGTGCGATGAACACGTCCGGTTGAATATAGTCACCGCGCGCCCTTTTTCTCCACTCGAGAAAAAGCAGATCCTATGGAGAATCTCCGTTTGGCAAATTGACTCCAACAGTATCGATTTCGAAACTAGTCTTTCCAGAGAGTGATTATGTCGGATACAAAGTACAGTGTTCAACTTTGATCTGCGCCTTGTACGTTTAGATAGAGCATTTACATTGAGCTACTATTTTTTTTTTTTTTTTCACTTTTTTAGTTTTTCTGTTTTCTATTTATAGGGATATTTTTGGGAGGATATTGTAAGAAAATGTATTGGAGAATGGCAGGGTAAAAGTTTGAAAGCAGTGTTGTGTGTAAAATTGGCTTGGAGCTAGGCAGTTTACAATACATGAAGGTATATAGAAATGATGTGAAATTTGGAAATCCATTGAACCCCAAAAAAAAAAAAAAAAAAAAAAAAAAAAAGGGTTGCAGAAAGTATGGTGGGAGCTGCATGGTTAGAACCAGAATTATGGGGAATGGTAAATTCAAGGGATTGAAGAGAATGTGGGCATTTGTACTGGTTGGTGTATGTATACCTTCAATTATTTTGGGAAAGTGCTAGGGAGCCAAACAAATGGATCTAGAAAAATTTCTAAACTGGCGTGGCAAATCGTGAGTGGCAAATAACGGAGAGAGAATTGTATTTTTTTTTTAATTTAAAAACTCCTGCCACATTAATTTGAAAATTTTTTTAAGTTCATTTGTTTGGCTCCCTAGCACGTCTTATGATTTTGGGTTACAACTTCCCGTTTTGCCTTTTGTAACAGTACTTGAAGGTTGCTGGTTTTCTTGAGCTCAAGTTGTTAAGAATTTCTTGTTGAATATGATGTATTTTTGTCTTTTTTGCTGGCCTTAGTTGGTACTTTTAAGAGATATGAACACAATTGATAATATATTTAGGAGACTACTTTAATGGGGTATATGTACTTTCTCAATTTGTTTTTGTTTTGTTTTTTTATTTAAATGTTGTGAGAGACCTCTTTTATAGTTTTTTCTGTTTAGATTGAATCACCCAAGATTTTTTATTTTTTATTATTATTATTTTTATAAAGTGTTTAGTGGTAACTTGGATTTTGGCCTAAAAAGTCCATTTTTTAGTTTATGTTTTTCTTGAAGGTTCAGACGGGCAATGGAGGGTTTGGTAGATCCCCCGCAGCCCCCTGTCTCCACCACTGTGCTGAAGCGAGTTCAACATGGTACATCATGACACAAAAGCATCCAGCGTTTTCCACACGCTCTGTAATGAATTCTGTGGAAGTGAACTGTATCACAAGAAAAAGTCTTTGTTTTCTTTGTTCACCCATCCATGTCTTCTTCTACCATTTTTCTGTAATTAGTAACTGCGGTACTGCAAGTTAGAGAGGGAATTGAAAGGTGCCATGAAGAGTAAGAAGCCATGGCTCTTATTTGCTCTGCTTCTAATCATGTCTTATTACAGAGCATGCTTCTCCATAGCTGCTGATACCCTTTCTCCAGGTCACTCTCTTTCTCTTTCAAAGAGAGAGACCATAGTATCTAAAGGTGGCACTTTTGAGCTCGGGTTCTTCAAACCAGGAACTTCATTAAAAATCTACCTGGGCATATGGTATAAAAGGTTTGGCCAGAAGGACAATACTGTTTGGGTAGCAAATAGAGAAAACCCTTTGTCTCACCCATCTTCCTCAATCCTAATCCTCTCAGAAGATGGCAATCTACTCCTGTTTCAAGGCTCCTCCAAAATCCCAGTTTGGTCGACAAATTTGACATTTCCCGGATCAAATTTAACAGAAGCAGTACTTGGTGATGATGGGAATTTTGTTTTAAGAGATAGGTGGAATGCGTCCTCTATATTTTGGCAGAGTTTCGACCATCCAACCAATATATTGCTGCCAGGTGCGAAGCTTGGGGTCGATAAGGTTACTGGAAAACCACAGCAGCTCAGTTCATGGAAAAATTCAGAAGATCCATCACCTGGTGTGTTCTCGTTTGGGTTAGACCCAAATGGAAGCAGTCAAATTTGCTTAGAATGGAACAAAACCCAAATCTATTGGAGTTCTGGACTTTGGAATGGAACTTCTTCCAGCTTTGCCTTTATTCCTGAGATGGGATTGAATCATATCTACAACTTCAGTTTTGTGTCAAATGAAAATGGAAGGTATTTTACTTATTCTCATTATAATCCTTCCCACCGTTCTAAATATGTGATGGACTCTACAGGACATATCCAGCTATGGTCGTGGCTGTCTGGCCCTTTGGCATTTGCTAGATTTTGGTCTCAACCGGCGGCAGAGCTATCAGTCTATGCTTTGTGTGGTGCTTTTGGCGTGTATCGTGAGAATTTCTCGAGCCCCTGTGAATGTCTTAAAGGTTTTGAACCATTTTCGATGGAAGACACCAGACTAAATGATTGGTCAGGTGGGTGTGTGAGGAAATCCCCTTTGCAATGTGAGAATAATACGTATGCTAATGGCACAAAAGATTGGTTCCTGAAAATATCAATCATGCAATTGCCTGTTTATTCGAAAACATATTTGGCCATGAATGCTAGCAGATGTGAATTGGATTGCATGGGAAATTGTTCTTGCACAGCTTATGCTTATAATAGGAGTGGGTGTATGGTATGGGAAGGAGCTCTTTTGAACTTGCAGCAACTCTCATATGGTGGTGAAGTTGGACAAGAAATCTATCTCAAACTTGCTGCTGATGAGCATCTAGATCCAAGTACCAAAGGCAAGATGAGTGAAATGAAAAGTATGGTTAGCTAATACTTAATTACATTCTCTTTCATTTTGATCCAATACTTAATTCTTTTATATATATGGTTGAGCTAATAGTGATTCTTGTCATCATATTCAGGGAAAAATTGGAAATTATGGGTAGCTGTATTGGTCCCTGCAACGGGGCTTATCTTATGCCTCTTCATTTGTTTTTCAAGTAAAGGAAACCTCAAAAGCACAAGTAAGTGTAAATATTTTAATCTAAGAAGGAATCACTTTCAAAAAGTTACAAAGGAAGTCTAGCTTAATCTAAGACTTCTTAGTATTAGGGAGAGAATCACCTAGAGAGTCTGCAATAGCACATTAATATACACTATTAGTTACTATTCAAACTCAAAAACTTAAGTTTATGAGTTTGGAGCCACTAATATATATATATTAACTACTCACCTTTGTTTATTTTTCCTCAATGTGGTACTCAATACGCATACATGCACTTACAACAAATTTACCTTCATATGTGAGTATCTTCCACATTAACCTAATTCTTCTTGTGTGTGAGTCATTTACAAATCAAAGAGATTTACACGTACAAGAATTGCATCAATTGACCAAACACAACTTTGCTCCAAGAGCCATTAACACTCTTTACTGAAGCCAAACCAAACGCGTTAAAAGACCAAGACACTCGTTTAAGCGGAAGCTGAACCATAGCTTTAATACCAATTTATTAAGAAGAGAACCACTTATGATGTCCACCAGGCACCAAGTGCACTATATTTATTTGGACACCATATCTCCAAACCAAAAGCTTAAGTTTATGGGTTTTGATCTACTTACGTATATTAGCTACTTATTTTGTATATGAGATTCAATACTCACACATGTACTCACAACACTTAAGAATATCACTTAACATACCTTTCTCACGACTGGATACTAAAAAGCTCTTAGAACCTGCTTGGGATTGCGTTTGAGAAATATAAATTTTAAGTTTTCCCAAACGGGTACTTTTTTCTTAAAATGGACTTTTTGAGTATTAAATGCACTTTTAGGCCTCTCAAACGTACACACAAACAAACTCTTAGTGTCATCATTAGTGAAGATAGTGTTTCAAGCCTTTGAAACTATCTCAACCTAGTTTGTTGGAGTTCTCCTACATACTTCACCGTGTCTGCGGGAACAAGCATTGCGGTTATTTGGTAATTTCAATGAAATGGGAATGAATTTAATATTTAGTTTTAGAAATGACTAAATAAACTTACTTACCTTTGGGTATTGGCATTGTTCATAGTGATTGAACTTTGGTGAACCTAAGGATGTCATCTCAATTGATTCTCTCTTACCAAAAACTACATTTCCATGTATAGTGACCAATTCTTATCATTCTAGATCAAACTGAAGAGAGCCCTTCAAGTAATAATTTACTATTATTTGACTTCGATATTGAACTCCATGCGATCAATGATGGAATGAACACACACAGTAATTTGGAGAAAATAGAGAAGAAGGATGCTGAGTTACCACTATTTAGTTATGAGAGTGTATCAACTGCAACTAATAATTTCTCAGTTGCTAATAAGCTTGGAGAAGGAGGTTTTGGACCAGTCTACAAGGTACGCATATATGATTCATTTTCCTGATGAATATGAGTCAAAACTATTAAGAAACCCCATAAAGGTAAACTTTCATGAAAGTTTTAAAAGCTTATGGTTCTCTTTTATAGGGAAAATCACTTAAGGGGCAGGAAATTGCTGTAAAGATGCTTTCAAAAATATCTGGACAGGGGCTTGTGGAGTTCAGAAATGAGACAATACTAATTGCCAAACTCCAACATAGAAATCTTGTTAGAATCATGGGTTGTTGTATTGAGAGAGATGAAAAAATGTTAATATATGAGTATATGCCGAATAAAAGTTTGGATTTGTACCTTTTTGGTGAGTGCTTTTCTTTTCTTTTTTTTGTTATCATACTATTTATTATACTTTTTTTTATCTCTAAAATTTTTTTTATCATTAATTTTCTTAGTTGTACTATTTAAACAGATCAAACCAAAAAAAAGATGTTAGATTGGGGGACACGCATACGCATTATTGAAGGGATTGCTCAAGGGCTTCTTTATCTTCATCAATATTCAAGGTTAAGAATCATACATAGAGATCTAAAACCCAGTAACATTCTACTGGATAGTGAAATGAATCCCAAAATATCAGATTTTGGGATGGCTCGGATAGTTGGAGACAATGAAACACAAACAACACATCGAATTGTCGGAACTTAGTAAGTATGCAATCTATTTCACATCTAATATTTGCAAAGAAAATGCTTAGGATACCACAGCTTTTACTACAATATTTTGCACAAATTGATATGACGATCTATAATGGGTAAAATATTTAACATTGTATAGTTGACATGTAAGTAACTAACAAATTTTTTGCTTAATCATTTCATTAATTATAGACTATCACATCAAGTTCGGAAATGGCTCATAGTAAAAGATGTATACTCCAAACAAGACTCTATTTTGCAATTCTCAACTAAATTCGTTGAACAAGCTACTAATAGAATCGCTTACTAAATTTTGGAATGCAGTGGCTATATGTCTCCTGAATATGCTATGGAGGGCTTGTACTCGATAAAGTCTGATGTGTTTAGCTTTGGAGTATTGGTACTAGAGATTATGAGTGGCAGGAAGAACACTGGCTTCTATAACGAGTCACTCAATCTTGTTAGATACGTATGTTGGTTTTTATACTCTACCAAATTCCATATGTTTTACATTAGTTTTATAAATTAAAATGCTATTAGTTTTTAATTAAATTTAGTCTGATTTGAAATGAACTAGGCTTGGGAATTGTGGAGAGATGATCAAAGTTTGGACTTGATGGAGCCAACAATAGGATATCCTACTTCAACTTCGATTGTATTGAGATTCATTAACATTGGCCTTCTTTGTGTCCAAGAAAGCCCGACTGATCGACCTACCATGCCTGATGTAATCTCAATGATTAGTAATGAACATGCACCTCTACCTACACCCAAGAAACCTGCTTTTACTAGAGGTCGGAATGTGATGGACACAGATTCAACAATTGACAGTACTACAGGAAATTGCTCAAAGAATAATATAACTATTTCAACAATGGAAGCCCGATGATTGATTCCTATATCAGAGAAAAGAGATGTTATAGAATCAACCTTTGTGTCTTATTTGTATGCAAGTTCATATTCAGTAACAGCTATTATATTGGAACAATAAATAGATATGGTAGAAAATTGAAGATGTTTTGAACTCTTAATATGCATTCTACTGTTTAGAGACGTCCCAACATTTTAAGAAACATTTTTTTTTCTCTATAAACCCTATTAAGGAGCAACCTCAGGTAAGTTTGGCTAACAGAAATCTAAAAAATTCCCTATAAAACTCAAACTTTCTCGTTCTTAAAAAGATGTCCTGCTTTCTTACAGCCTATCTAGATCCACCATCGCCGCACCTTTTCATCATGCCACACATTTTCATCGTACCAAGGATAAAGAGTGAAAATGATCATTTCTTGTAATCTTCAAATAGCTCTGTAAGCTATTTGAGGGTGGTTAGTGACCATTATCAACTGATTTGAGGTGATCCAATCACTCAAAAACTTTGGGGTAGACCGATCTCCTTATCCACAATTTCAAGGATGGCCAACCACTACTATAATTGTTTTAGAATGTTCTGGCCACTTTATCTGCTATTTTGAGGGTGATAGACCACTTTCAAAACAATTTTGAAGGTGACCTGGTTGACCAACCCCATCAGCCATTTTGAAATAATTGATTACATATAAAATTATTTAGAGATGGTTTGACCACATCGAGCCTATTGTGAAAGTGGTTGAATATAAATCTTATATGAACTAAGTAAGCCAATCATATTGTTGCACTTAAAACTCAGGCAATGGAAATTAAATAACGTGTTTGAATAACTTGTTTTCTTCTTTCTTCATATATAGCATTTAGTAGTTGACTTGGAAATTGGAAATGGAATACTTTGTCGGGGGTTACCCATGTGATACGACTAATTGGTTTGTGCTTTGGGAAATTCCTTAATACCACAGTTGAAGAATCTGCCCATCTTCTCCACTTTGTATGACGCGTCTTTCTTATAATATAACAAATAATTTGGCATATGGTCCACAATCTTTGGAAATATAAAGCAAAGAAGAAAAAACAAATATAAAGATAATTCCACAATCATGCAAATATAAGAAAATAAGAAAATATAAAGATAATGACTCCGGACTCGATTGGCAACGGTTTTTAGGATAGCTTTTAAAAAAAAAAAAAATAGAGGGCAACGATTCAACCTAAACGACTGGAGGTAGGGACATCAACCAACTATCTCAGAAGATCTTTTTAACATGAAACATTCGTCAAATATGTTTTAGATTGCTTAAATTACGTTGGGCTATTTTAAGAAGTTTATCATTTTATCCAATTAAGACATATATTCTAATTGTTACAGCATGTTGTTTTTTGCATAATACATAAATTAAGAAATTACCCAATAACAGAAATCGAGACTTCAAATGAATTCAAATGGAATGCATGGAGAACCACTTTGACAAATGAAATAAGTCTCGGATGGAAAATAGGCAAGCCAATTGATCATATTATGATATATTATTATATTGTAATTGAGCATGTTACCATATAGTTTGGAAACATTTTTTTTGGTTGGTTTTGTTCACTGCTTAGTGCACTTTCAAGTGTGTATTAGGAGGGACGAGTTGAATATAGTTATATTGGCAATTGAAGAATTTATTTATTTTTAAGGAAAAATTTACAAGGGACCCCGGAACAACCACGTGATTTAAAAAGACCTTCCTAAATTTCAAAACCTATCAATTTCACACCCGAACTTTCAATTTGATGCAATATACCCCCTCCGTCAGTTTTTGGACGTTAAAAGTGATAAAATGACCTTTATATCCTTGAAACTTTTATAAAATTCAAAATTTACCCTTTAAAATAAACGAAAATTGAATGGTAATTTAATCTTTTTAGTGGTTTCTGTTAGGGTTTAACGGAAAAAATTGACGGAGTGGTCAATTGCAATAA
This sequence comes from Corylus avellana, assembly GCF_901000735.1. Lineage (NCBI taxonomy): Eukaryota > Viridiplantae > Streptophyta > Magnoliopsida > Fagales > Betulaceae > Corylus > Corylus avellana. The sequence goes on along the minus strand of NC_081541.1, from coordinate 33,352,717 downwards.
ATTGAAAGTTCAATGGCTGAAATTGAGAGTTTTTAAAATTTATGGGGTCTTTGTTGATGAATCAATGCCGGCTCCATGCATTTTCAAAAAAAAAAAAATGCCGGCTCCATGCTTATGCAAATTAGGCAATTGCCTAGAGCCCCAAATAAAAATAAGGCCTCAAATAACTACAGTATAATTAAGTTTCCTTTTTATTAAAAAAAAATGAGCCTCAATTATGATAAAAAGTTAGTCAATTGTCTTTAATTAATGCACGAGGAAATTGAGAAAATTTGAAACGAAGAGATCCTTTTCCGATGAACAGTAATTAACTCTTAACATTTATTTCAAAACTAGTCATTATGTTGACTGCCCGGTAAAGTCAGCCGCCAGAGTGGTTATGTGATATACAATGGAGAGAAGATGTCAACTATGATCAGCGTTCAGCGCCATGCTTAGATCCAATCAAGCTTCTGAAAACGAATGATCATTTAATTCAGTTGACTGTTGACAGCTTCTGAAAAAGAATTCTAATTTAATTCTGTCGACACAGTGGTTCTTAGTTGTTAGACGTTGTTGTGGAACTCCATTAATGCGTTATCTAGAGCTTGATTGTACAGACTCAGCTGTAGGCTGGAAGAGAACTTCGTCACAAGAAGAGTCTAAGTTTTCTTCTTCAAGCATATATTAATATTTCTGTAATTATTAACTGCGGTTCTGCAAGTTAGAGAGGGAGGGGTGCCATCATGAAGAGTAAGAAGCCATGGCTCTTATTTCCTATGCTTCTAATCATGTCTTATTACAGAGCATGCTTCTCCATAGCTGGTGATACCCTTTCTCCAGGTCACTCTCTTTCTTTTTCAAAGAGAGAGACCATAGTATCTAAAGGGGGCACTTTTGAGCTCGGTTTCTTCCAACCAGGAACTTCATTAAAAATCTACCTGGGCATATGGTACAAAATGTTTGTTCCAAAGGAAGTTGTTTGGGTAGCAAACAGAGACACCCCTTTGTCTGACCCATCTTCCTCAAGACTTGACCTCTCAGAAGATGGCAATCTACTCCTGTTTCAAGGTTCCTCCTGGATCCCAGTTTGGTCGACAAATTTGACATTTCCCGGGTCAAATTTAACTGAAGCAGTACTTGGTGAAGATGGGAATTTGGTTTTAAGAGATGGGTCGAACCAGAGTCGTATATTTTGGGAGAGTTTCAACCATCCAACGGATACATGGCTGCCAGGTTCAAAGGTGGGAATCAATAAGCTCATTTCATGGAAAAATTCAGAAGATCCAGCACCTGGTGTGTTCTCATTTGGGTTAGACCCAAATGGAAGCAATCAATATTTCTTAGAGTGGAACAGATCCCAAATCTATTGGAGTTCTGGAGTTTGGAACGGAAGATCTTTCAGCTCAGTTCCTCAAATGAACGGATTGAGTTCTATCTTCAACTACACTTTTGTGCCAAGTAAAAATGAAAGTGAAGCATATTTTACTTACTCTTTTCGTAATCCTTCTTACATTTCTAAATGTCGGATTGACTTCAGAGGACAGTTGAGGTTACTGGCGTGGTGGGGCACGGGCCCTTGGGAATGGAGTGTATTTTGGTCTGCGCCGTGGAACCTTTCTGATGTCTTTGCTTTGTGTGGTGCATTTGGCGTGTGTCGTGACAATCTCTCAAACCCTTGTGAGTGTCTAAGAGGTTTTGAACCATTTTCGGTGACAGATTGGTCAGGTGGGTGTGTGAGGAAATCCCCTTTGCACTGTGAGAATAATACGTATGCTAATGGCAAGAAAGATTGGTTTCTGAAAATATCAAACATGCAATTGCCCGTTTATTCGAAAGCATATTTGGCTGTGAATGCTAGCAGATGTGAATTGGCTTGCATGGAAAATTGTTTTTGCACAGCTTATGCTTATAATAGGAGTGGGTGTATGATATGGGAAGGAGCTCTTTTTAACTTACGTCAACTCTCAGATGGTGGCGAGACAAGACAAGATATCTATCTCAGACTTGCTGCTGCTGAGTATCAAAATACCAAAGGTGAAAAATATAAACAAATTTATGTTATCTTTTGTTTTGAACTAATACTTTATTCTCTGTTATGGTTGAGCTAATAGTAATTCTTGTCGTCATAATCAGGCAAAAAATGGAAAGTATTGGTAGTTGTGCTGGTCCCTACAGTAGGGCTTCTCGTATGCCTCTTCATTTGTTTTTCAAGCAAAAGAAAGCTCAAATGCATAGGTAAGCGTAAACATTAATTTAAGACAAGAAAATTGTACATAGAAATCACTTTCAAAAAATTCCTATACCATTAGTACTTATTTGCAGAAATGACTAAAAAAAAACTTACTTGATGAACCTAATGATGTCACCTCAATTGATTTTCTCAGACCAACCACTGGATTTTCATGTATATTGACCAATTCTTATCACTCTATATCAAATAGGAGAGAAGGCTTCAAGCAATAATCTACTATTATTTGATTTCGATGCTGAACTCTATGTAATCGATGATGGAATGAACACTAGCAATAATCTAAAGAGAAGAGAGAAGGATGCTGAGTTACCACTATTCAGTTATAAGAGCGTATCAGCTGCAACCAATAAATTCTCAAATATGAATAAGCTTGGAGAAGGAGGGTTTGGTCCTGTTTATAAGGTACGTTACATTTTCCTGATAAATGTGCTTTGAACATTAAAAATAAATAAAGAAATAATAAATAAAAACATTAATGGCAAACCTTCGTGAAAGTTTAAAGAGCTTATGGTTCTCCTTCATAGGGAAAATTACTTCAAGGGAAGGAAATTGCAGTAAAGATGCTTTCAAAAAGATCTGGACAAGGAATTGAGGAGTTCAGAAATGAGACAATACTAATAGCAAAACTTCAGCATAGAAATCTTGTCAGAATCTTAGGTTGTTGTATTGAGCGAGATGAAAAGATATTAATATATGAGTACTTGCCCAATCAAAGTTTGGATTTCTACCTTTTTGGTGAGTACACGTTTATGTATATATGTGTATATATTTTCCTCTCATATGTTTCTAGGTTCTTAAGTACTAATTTTCTTAGTTGTACTATTTAAACAGATCAAACTAAGAAAAAGATGTTAGAATGGGGGACACGCATACGCATTATTGAAGGAATTGCTCAAGGGCTTCTTTATCTTCATCGATATTCAAGGTTACGAATCATACATAGAGATCTAAAACCCAGTAACATTCTCTTGGATTGTGAAATGAATCCAAAAATATCAGATTTTGGGATGGCTCGAATAGTTGGAGACAATGAAACGCAAGCAAACACACATCGAATTGTCGGAACTTAGTAAGTATGCGATCTATTTCACATCTAATACTTGCAAAGAAAATACTTAGGGTACTACAACTTTTACACAATATTTTTAAAGTATAATGTACTAGTTCATAATCAGTAAAATAATTAAGAATGTATGATTGACAAGTCAATCACTAACAAATATTTTGCTTAATCATTTCATCAAACATAGACTATTACTTCAAGTTTGTAAGGGGCTCGTAGTAAAAGCTATAGTACTCTCAGCAATAACACTCTATTTGCAATTCTCAGCTAAATTCGCTAAACAAGCTACCAATAAAGTCGTTTACTACATTTTGGAATGCAGTGGCTATATGTCTCCCGAATATGCTATGGATGGTTTGTACTCGATAAAGTCTGATGTGTTTAGCTTTGGAGTATTAATACTAGAGATTGTGAGTGGCAAGAAGAACACTGGCTTCTATAACAGCGAGTCACTCAATCTTCTTAGATATGTAAGTAACTTTTATAATCTCCCAAATTCCTTATGTTTTACATGAATCTTATAAATTAAAATGCCAGTAGTTTTTAGCTAAATTTAGTTTTATTTGAAATGAACTAGGCATGGGAGCTGTGGAAAGATGATCAAATTTTGGAGTTAATGGAGTCAACAATAGGGTATCCTTCTTCAACTTCTATTATATTGAGATTCATTAACATTGGCCTTCTTTGTGTCCAAGAAAGCCCGACCGATCGACCTACTATGCCTGATGTAGTCTCAATGATTAGCAATGAACATGCACCTCTACCTACACCCAAGCAACCTGCTTTTACAAGAGGTCGGAATGTGATCGACACAAATTCAACAATTGACAATCCAGAAATTTGCTCAAAAAATAGTTTAACTATTTCAACAATGGAAGCCCGATGAATGATTCCAATATCAATGCAAATAATGTTGTAGAACTAAACTCTCTGTCTGATTTGTATGTGCATTGATATGCTACATATATATACTTGTTTAAATGTTGTCTTAGTTCAATCTTATTTTAGTGTTGTTTCCAATAATACAATCCATATAGAATTTATAAGTTTTTACGGGATCTAAGTATAATTTTTCTTTCATGTACGGTACATTATTAAACACTAGCCATTTATATGCACATGTTATTTTTCATTATAATTAAGTGTCTTTAAAAAATTATCATTTTAAAACATGATACGTCACATTTTCATACTTTTTTCACCTCCCTATTACTGGTATTCATAACTTCATTCTCTCTTTAGACAGTTCATGCTCTTCTATTTCTTTTTAGTTTTCTTTTTTCGTTCCCCCCACTATCTTCTTTTTCTTTCTTTCATTTCTTTGTAAGTAAAGAATGCAAAAGTTTAAAATATACTAAGGCTTATAATTAAGAAACTCGGTATTTGATAAATCATCTTCCTCCTCTAGTTCTAATCTTCCTCTTCTTCTCTTAACTAGTCTATCTCATTATATTATCTCTTGGCCATGTTATAGATAAAGTTAAATAGTTTAGTTATTTGCTTGTCCCTATTAGACTATCATATCTGGATTGACAATAATTTCAAAGAAATTGCTAGATCCTCAATTTTGATAATCCAGGCCGTTCATTACATTGAACAGCCTGCAACATGCCATGCACGTCATTGTACTCAAAATTCAAATCTCAAGCAACCCGTTCTACACTCTTCCACCAAAACTAAATAATAAAAAATTAAAACTGCACACCTTTTTGTTCTTTCATAAAAAAGCCACTCACCCTTTTGCCTACATCCGCTAGTCGTGGCCATAATCCAAAGGAAAATGAAATTATTAGAAAAAGAAGTCTTTATTTCGAAAGAGATTCTCAAAGAAAGCTTACACTTTTTTGCTCATGAAACAACAGAAAAGCATGAATGGTTGTGCATCTTTTGCAAAAGTAGGGTGTTTTATAAACCTTTCTCAAAAGCAGGATTTGTTTTAGTAAAGCATTTGCGTCTTTGAAAAGCAAGAAGAAAAAAAAAGTGACATGCAATTGACTACTTATTTGGACATTTTCACAAACACCTTTCAGGCACATTTGATTTAACTATATACAACCAATACGTAATTAAGTAAATACTTTATACAGAATCTATGAAGAAACCCAGGCCCCTTCAGCAAGGCTTCGGGGTTTTAACGGGTGTCACACTACGAGATAGTACGAGGAAGCCGGCAGGTTTGAACATGCAGACCTTAATTTAGAATATTGTTGGTTTCAATTGATCAAAACAATTGGAATTTGATCTCAATGTATAATGTTGGCGTGGACATGATTTGTAAAGTTTCTAAGGCATGACAATTATTTTAGAAAATGATACAAATTACCATATAATCATAGGAAAAATACATTTTACTCCCGTACCAAATCATGTCTCCAATGTAGACAATGATTTTGGTTCTCTTACAAAACTTATTAAAAATACATAACTGCCCCTTGTTTTTGAATAAAATAAAAAATAAAAAAACCCACCCCAATCCAGCCAATGGGGGTGGCAAATGGCCCATGGGGCAATTTTTTGTTTTATTTAATTCCAGGCATTTTTGGAATTCAATACATCTATATGAGGCAATTTTGGAAAATTTTCACCGAAAAACGCACATGCGACGCATGTGAGCCATTTTCTGTCAAAGAATACCGAAATGGCTAACAGAGTGGCTAGATTAAAAATTTTAGAAATTTGGTTGGGGTACACTGCCAATTTTTGAGAGGGTAAAATGTATTATTCCCATAAACATATCTCCATCCATGAGACCACAAAAAAAAAAAAAAAAAACAGTTATATACTTCAAAAAAGTAATTACAATATAAATATGAAATTTTCACCACTTCCCAACACCAATGAACTTATGAGAACCTCTCCGGAAAGGAGCTGATTTTTAAAAATAAAATGATAATTTTATCTTTTATTTTAAAAGAACCGGCTCTTCTCTAATTCATTTTATAAACTGGAGATCGAATCTGTTTCCTAAACATAAACGTATGCATTATATATACTTTCATTCTACTCCTTTCCTACTAAACTCATGTAACAATACATCGAATAAGCAGTTGATGTTGAAGTCAATTTGTCAACAGATTCAACACGACATGTTAGTCATACAATTGTGCAGACTGCTTTAATTTGATCTTATCAAACTACTTTCCTGTTCTTTTTTTCTAATTCAAAGGGGGAAAGGGAAAAACTCTTTTGAATTGCTTTAGTGCATGCGTCGCTCTGATTTTTATCTTTTTCGTCTTTTCTCTTTAGTTGGGAGGTTGCTACTTAATTGCCAGGAAAATATTTTTCAGTATCTTTCTTTCTTGACGGGTTTCTAACCCAATGAATTGTGCTCCTACCTACCATGGTTGACTACTTCTTGCCTATGATCGTCATTTATTTATTTTCAAGACACAAATTTCTTCCAAACAAAATTTTTTTTAACCTATTCTAATAAGTGACAAGTGTTATTCAATATTTAAATTAATGAAATTGCAATAAATGACTGTTAAAATATTAAAAAAAACATGTGAGTTGACACTTATTAGAGTGGATCCGACTTATGAGCTGTAGTTAAAAATTACAGCACGTATGCTATTAAAAAAGCAACGGTCAAGATTTAATCAAAATCATTTTAAATGAAAATCTGTCGTTTTATTAATTCTGTCGACACAGTGGTTATTAGTTGTTAGACGTTGTTGTGGAACTCCATTAATGCGTTATCTAGAGCTTGATTGTACACACTCAGCTGTAGGCTGGAAGAGAACTTCGTCACAAGAAGAGTCTAAGTTTTCTTCTTCAAGCATATATTAATTTTTCTGTAATTACTAACTGCGGTTCTGCAAGTTAGAGAGCGAGGGGTGCCATCATGAAGAGTAAGAAGCCATGGCTCTTATTTGCTCTGCTTCTAATCATGTCTTATTACAGATCATGCTTCTCCATAGCTGGTGATACCCTTTCTCCAGGTCACTCTCTTTCCCTTTCAAAGAGAGAGACCATAGTATCTAAAGGTGGCACTTTTGAGCTCGGTTTCTTCCAACCAGGAACTTCATTAAAAATCTACCTGGGCATATGGTACAAAATGTTTGTTCCAAAGGAAGTTGTTTGGGTAGCAAACAGAGACACCCCTTTGTCTGACCCATCTTCCTCAAGACTTGACCTCTCAGAAGATGGCAATCTACTCCTGTTTCAAGGTTCCCCATGGATCCCAGTTTGGTCGACAAATTTGACATTTCCCGGGTCAAATTTAACTGAAGCAGTACTTGGTGAAGATGGGAATTTGGTTTTAAGAGATGGGTCGAACCAGAGTTGTATATTTTGGGAGAGTTTCGACCATCCAACCGATACATGGCTGCCAGGTTCAAAGGTGGGAATCAATAAGCTCATTTCATGGAAAAATTCAGAAGATCCAGCACCTGGTGTGTTCTCGTTTGGGTTAGACCCAAATGGAAGCAATCAATATTTCTTAGAGTGGAACAGATCCCAAATCTATGGGAGTTCTGGAGTTTGGAACGGAAAATCTTTCAGCTTAGTTCCTGAAATGAACGGATTGAGTTCTCAACTTCACTTTTGTGCCAAGTAAAAATGAAAGTGAAGGATATTTGACTTACTCTCTTCGTAATCCTTCTTACATTTCTAAATTTCGGATTGGCTACAGAGGACAGCTGAGGGAACGGGTGTGGTGGTCTGGCCCTAGGGTATGGAGTGAATTTTGGTATGCGCCGTGGAACCTTTCTGATGTCTTTGCTTTGTGTGGTGCATTTGGGGTGTGTCGTGACAATCTCTCAAACCCTTGTGAGTGTCTAAGAGGTTTTGAACCATTTTCTGTGACAGATTGGTCAGGTGGGTGTGTGAGGAAATCCCCTTTGCAATGTGAGAATAATACGTATGCTAATGGCAAGAAAGATTGGTTTCTGAAAATATCAAACATGCAATTGCCTGTTTATTCAAAAGCATATTTGGCTGTGAATGCTAGCAGATGTAAACTGGCTTGCATGGAAAATTGTTCTTGCACAGCTTATGCTTATAATAGGAGTGGGTGTATGATATGGGAAGGAGCTCTTTTTAACTTACGTCAACTCTCAGATGGTGGCGAGACAAGACAAGATATCTATCTCAGACTTGCTGCTGCTGAGTATCAAAATACCAAAGGTGAAAAATATAAACAAATTTATGTTATCTTTTGTTTTGAACTAATACTTTATTCTCTGTTATGGTTGAGCTAATAGTAATTCTTGTCGTCATAATCAGGCAAAAAATGGAAAGTATTGGTAGTTGTGCTGGTCCCTACAATAGGGCTTCTCGTATGCCTCTTCATTTGTTTTTCAAGCAAAAGAAAGCTCGAATGCATAGGTAAGCGTAAACATTAATTTAAGACAAGAAAATTGTACATAGAAATCACTTTCAAAAAATTCCTATACCATTAGTACTTATTTGCAGAAATGACTAAAAAAAAACTTACTTGATGAACCTAATGATGTCACCTCAATTGATTTTCTCAGACCAACCACTGGATTTTCATGTATATTGACCAATTCTTATCACTCTATATCAAATAGGAGAGAAGGCTTCAAGCAATAATCTACTATTATTTGATTTCGATGCTGAACTCTATGTAATCGATGATGGAATGAACACTAGCAATAATCTAAAGAGAAGAGAGAAGGATGCTGAGTTACCACTATTCAGTTATAAGAGCGTATCAGCTGCAACCAATAAATTCTCAAATATGAATAAGCTTGGAGAAGGAGGGTTTGGTCCTGTTTATAAGGTACGTTACATTTTCCTGATGAATGTGCTTTGAACATTAAAAATAAATAAAGAAATAATAAATAAAAACATTAATGGCAAACCTTCGTGAAAGTTTAAAGAGCTTATGGTTCTCCTTCATAGGGAAAATTACTTCAAGGGAAGGAAATTGCAGTAAAGATGCTTTCAAAAAGATCTGGACAAGGAATTGAGGAGTTCAGAAATGAGACAATACTAATAGCAAAACTCCAGCATAGAAATCTTGTCAGAATCTTAGGTTGTTGTATTGAGCGAGATGAAAAGATATTAATATATGAGTACTTGCCCAATCAAAGTTTGGATTTCTACCTTTTTGGTGAGTACACGTTTATGTATATATGTGTATATATTTTCCTCTCATATGTTTCTAGGTTCTTAAGTACTAATTTTCTTAGTTGTACTATTTAAACAGATCAAACTAAGAAAAAGATGTTAGAATGGGGGACACGCATACGCATTATTGAAGGAATTGCTCAAGGGCTTCTTTATCTTCATCGATATTCAAGGTTACGAATCATACATAGAGATCTAAAACCCAGTAACATTCTCTTGGATTGTGAAATGAATCCAAAAATATCAGATTTTGGGATGGCTCGAATAGTTGGAGACAATGAAACGCAAGCAAACACACATCGAATTGTCGGAACTTAGTAAGTATGCGATCTATTTCACATCTAATACTTGCAAAGAAAATACTTAGGGTACTACAACTTTTACACAATATTTTTAAAGTATAATGTACTAGTTCATAATCAGTAAAATAATTAAGAATGTATGATTGACAAGTCAATCACTAACAAATATTTTGCTTAATCATTTCATCAAACATAGACTATTACTTCAAGTTTGTAAGGGGCTCGTAGTAAAAGCTATAGTACTCTCAGCAATAACACTCTATTTGCAATTCTCAGCTAAATTCGCTAAACAAGCTACCAATAAAGTCGTTTACTACATTTTGGAACACTACAAGAAATTTGGTCATTAGCAACCAAATTATTAGCGGCGACCCAAAAGTTGCCGCTAATGAGGGGTTATTAGCGGCAACTACTAAAAGTTGCCGCTAATGAGAGGCCATTAGCGGCGACTTTATTGTCGCCGCTAATCGCGGACGCTAAATACCAAAAATTACGATATTTAGCAGCAACACTAATAGCGGCGACTCATCTTGCCGCTATTTACTACCCATCAGCGGCAACATTAACAAGTTGCCGCTGTTAGGCACTCAATAGCGGCGATTTCAGTTGCCGCTATTTAAACACAATTAGTGGCAACAATCTATTGCCGCTATTAGGAGCGCAACAGCGGCAACTTTAAAAGTTGCCGCTATTAGAGGATCAATAGCGGCCACTTTGGTAGTTGCCGCTAATCGTCAAGACAAAAAAACAAATAAAAAAATACTTGGCCTAATAGCGGCAACATAATGTTGCCGCTATTGAGGGCCTAATAGCGGCAACGTTTAAAGTTGCCGCTATTAGAGGATCAATAGCGGCCACTTTGGTAGTTGCCGCTAATTGTCAAGACAAAAAGAAAATAAAAAATACTTGGCCTAATAGCGGCAACATAAAGTTGCCGCTATTGAGGGCCTAATAGCGGCAACTTTAGACGTTGCCGCTATTAGAGGATCAATAGCGGCAACTTTAGTAGTTGCCGCTAATCGTCAAGACAAAAAGAAAATAAAAAATACTTGGCCTAATAGCGGCAACATAAAGTGGCCGCTATTGAGGGCCTAATAGCGGCAATGTTGACAGTTGCCGCTATTAGAGGATAAATAGCGGCGACTTTAGTAGTTGCCGCTAATCGTCAAGACAAAAAACAAATAAAAAAAATACTTGGCCTAATAGCGGCAACTTAAAGTGGCCGCTATTGAGGGCATAATAGCGGCAACGTTGAAAGTTGCCGCTATTAGAGAATCAATAGCGGCAACTTTCGTAGTTGCTGCTAATCGTCCAGACAAAAATCAAATAAGAAAATACTTGGCCTAATAGCGGCAACGTTAAGTTGCCGCTATTAGAGAATCAATAGCGGCAACTTTCGTAGTTGCCGCTAATCGTCCAAACAAAAATCAAATAAGAAAATACTTGGCCTAATAGCGGCAACTTTAAGTTGCCGCTATTAATGGCATAATAGCGGCAACGTTCTATGTTGCCGCTATTGGAGTATCAATAGCGGCAACTTTGATAGTTGCCGCTAATCGTCCAGACAAAAAAAATAAAAAAATACTTGGCCTAGTAGCGGCAACATGAAGTTGCCGCTATTGAGGACCTAATAGCGGCAACTTTAAAAGTTGCCGCTATTGGAGGATCAATAGCAACAACGTTTGTAGTTGCCGCTAATCGTCCAGACAAAAAACAAATAAAAAAATACTTGGCCTATTAGCGGCGATATAAAGTTGCCGCTATTTACCACTGAAAAAATAATAATAATAAAAAAAAATTAATTAATTAAATTATAAATATTGGGGCAATGCTATTGACCTTACATATATAATAGAAAATATTATTTACCAAAAATTCACCTCCAATAATATGTCATTATTTCTTTTATATTAATTATTGGTGAATTTTTTCTTTTTTCTATTTTCTATTTTCTATTCGTATTTTTTATAAAAAAATCAATATTTATTTTTTCCTTTTAAAGAGAACAAATTCTCCTATTAATTATTATTGAAGTTTTCTATTTCTTATTCTTATTCTTATTTAAATGTTTGATCAAACAATCGAGGGATCTTGGTGAATTAATTCAATTGATCGTGGTAGGATCAAATGATCGATTGATCCAGGTGAATTAGTTCGATTGATCGTGATATGATCTTAATGAATTAGTTCGATTGATCGTGATAAGAACAAATGATTGATCGAACATCCGATTGATCCTAATGAATTAGTTCGATTGATCGTGATAAGAACAAATGATTGATTGAACATCCGATTGATCCTAATGAATTAGTTCGATTGATCATGATAAGATCAAATGTTCGATCAAACATCCGATCGATCTAAATGAATTAGTTTGATTGATCGTGATATGTTGAAATGATCGATTAAACATTCGATCGATCCTAATGAATTAGTTCGATTAATCGTGATAGGATCAGATGTTCGATCAAACATCTGATCGATCCTAATGAATTAGCTCGATTGATCTTGATAGAATCAAATGTTTAATCGATTTTACTAAATTAATTCGATTGATCGTGATAGGATCAAATTATTGATCAAACATCCGATTGATCCTACTGAATTAATTTGATTGATCGTGATAAGATCAAATGATCGATCAAACATCCGATCGATCCAGGTAAATTAGTTCGATTGATCGTGATAGGATCAAACGATCGATCAAACATCTGATCGATCCTAAGGAATTAGTTCGATTGATCACGATATGATCAAATGATCGGTCAAACATTTCATCGATCCTTGTGAATTAGTTCGATTGATCGTGATAGGATCAAATGATCAATTAAACATCCGATCGATCCTAATGAATTAGTTCGATTGATCGTAATAGGATTAAATGTTCGATCAAACATCCGATCGATCCCAGTGAATTAGTTCGACTGATCGTGATATGAATAATTTGATAGTTCAAACTGGATATAATTGAAGGTTTGTAAGCTTTTTGTATTATCTTAGTGTCTTAGTTATATTGATCTTATATTATATTTGGATTTTGTATTATTTTATAATTAATTATAAGATAACTATCAACTTAAAGATCTTTATCATAAAAATTTATTAAACAGAAATTTTTAGTTAATATTATAATAATAAAAACATATTACAAGAGAAAAATTAAAAAAACAAACATCCGATCGATCCTAATAAATTAGTTCGATTGATCATGATATGATCAATTGATAGATCAAATTGGATACAATTCTAGGTTCGATCGAACATTCAACTAAACTGTAAGCTTTTTATATTATCTTAGTGCCATAGTTATATTGATCTTATATTATCTTTGGATTTTGTATTATTTTATAATTAATTATTTATTTATAATATAATCTAATATCTAATCTAATATAATCTAATATCTAATATCTAATATAATATAATATAGAGAAATGCTTGGCTTCATTAAAAAGTCTATCTTTTGGCCATTTTAATCCTAGGTGGCATAGTCCATTTTAAAATTAATAGACTTTAAACAATAAATTAATATATTTTTGAAAAATTGACCATGTCGCCTAGGATTAAAATGGCCAGAGGATGAACGTTTTAATAAAATCAAGCATTTGTCTATAATATAATATAATATAATTGGAGAGCTTTAAGTAGGATGGCATATCAAAATAAAATTTGATATTAAAACCATCGTTTTAAGTGAAACACTAAAATTTTAAAATTTTAAACCATCGGATGGCATATCTGAAGGAAATTAAACCATCATTATATTATATTATATTATAATATAATATAATATAGATCTAGGATGGCATATTTTAAACCATCGGATGGTTTAAAATTTAATTTTAAACCATCATTTATTCTTTCTTCTCTATTTTCCTTTTCTTTCTCTAACGCAGGTTCTCTATCTCTCCATCTGTCTCTGTTTTTGGTTTTAGCAATTCTCTGTTTGTTCTTTTTGGCTTGCTGCACAATTGAAATTAAATTGCTGCACAATTCTCTGTCTCTGCCGTTTCTATTATTGCTGCACAATTGTTCTTTTTAGCAATTCTCTGTTTTTGGTTTTAACGCTGATTTGGCTCCTTCTCTTCCGCTCGGAACCAAAAGAAATTAAAGCACAACCAAATGGCGTTAACGCTGATTTGGGTCTTTCTCTTCGGTGGCCAGTGTTAGCGTCGTGAATCTGTTGTTATTTTGTTATGATGGATTATTTCCCTGTTTGTTTTCTTTTGTACACAGAGTTGGCATTACAATTGTGCTGGGCCAGTGGGTATAAATTTACGAAAACGTTTCATCGCCGCAGAACAAAAATTGTAAGTATAATTTGCTTATTAAAAAAAAATACCTAAATAGCGGCGACATATTGCATCGCCGCTATTTGAGATAATTAGCGGCGACTGTTGTCGCCGCTAATGGTTGTACCAAATGCAATTAGCGCCATCTCTGAAATTGGCGCTAATTTTCTGAAATTTTATGAAATTTTCATACCAATTTTTTTTTGGCTTTCTGACTCAAAGTCCCAAAAACAGTCTGACTCAAAATAAAATCACTCTCTCTCACTCTCACTCTCTCTCTCGATCTCACTCCGAGAAACAACGAAATCAACAAGACAGGAAGAGGAAGAAGAAGAAGGAGAAGGAGAAGATAGACGGACCTAGATCGAATCGAATCGGATCGGACCCACATACGCACATCCTCTTGGTATGTACGTGGGTCTGTGTATTTTCGTGTTTTGGGGCTGTTTATGGATCTGGGTCTTTGTTTTCGTTCCCTGTAATTTTGAGTTGAGCTTGCATATGTTGTTTTCTTTTCTGTGAACATTGGCTTTGATGGTGAAATGATGTCTTTTTATATCATGAAACTAAAGTTTCATGATATAAATTTTTTTTTTTTTTTTTTGTTTTCTTTCTTCCTGGACAACTTCACCGCATACTTTGCTTTCAAACCCAGCTGAAAGTACTTCTCAAATGCTATTTATCTTATTTCTTAGGTTGTCAATTTGATAGCTTGACGACCCAGAAAGTAGTTTTTTAGCATTGGAAACGTATTCGTGACCTCCAATATTTGTTATATAGTGAGGAAAACGTATTCATTTTGTTCATTTTTGTGATTGATGTATCTCTATAAATCTTCTCAGTAACGTGGTGGTGTAGCACTGTAGCTTTTTTCTATGAAATTGGCACGATAATGTCGTTGAGGGACACTCTTTACTTAGTGTTTGAGGCTGCCGCTGAGACATCTTAAACACTGTTGATAAAAACATTCTGGATAATCTGTGGGAATTAGGGAAGACCCTTCAAATCTTTTGCGCTGCTTAAGGAAATTCAAAACTTTATGTGCAGCCGTGCAGTGCAGGATGTCTATAATGAATTTAAATGTGTATGCTATGCTTCTTTGTTTGCTCTGGGTTTCATCTTTTGTTCTTTTAATATGATTCTATTAATAATTCAAAGAAACTTGTGCTATTAAACGTTGCTTGCTTCTACACTTGCTTGTTGCACAATTTGAGAGTTGATAACTCAAGTTATCTGCAGTTACTGAGCAACAAATAGCCGTAATGGTTTTTACTGCACCTCTCAAGCCTCTCCAGTCTCAAATTTCTAACTCACTATTAATCGCTTATTGTTTACTTCACAAACTTGTATGTTCAGGGTTGTGCGTTGTTCCACAGGTACTGGCTTTAAGAAGACCCTTCCTCCACAGGGTGTTAGACTATGAAGATGAATTCTTTGCTTTGCTGATGCTGGTTCTTGAAACTCATAGTTTACGAACAACAGGTTTCTTTATTTGTATTCCTCCACTTTTTTCTTTTTCTTATTTTTTTTTTTTATTTTTTTTTTTTGGGTGCTTGAACCTTCTGTATTTGTCAGCATACTTTTTCTTGTTCAATCATCTACCATGTTATAATTTGTAATACAATTTGTACTAAGGGCATAGATGTTGCCAAATTTATCCTTTTTTCCCCTCTCCAAAAAGGAGGTGACTGACCAATGAGCTCTAGTTCAAGTGGCACATCTTTTGCCCTTAAGATTGGAGTAGAAGATATAGTTTTGTATTAGTCGCTAATTTGAATTCAATGAGATGCTTTTCATATTCTTTCTTTTGCTTTTGGTGATTTTCTAGGTGGTGTACGTATTTGATTAATCTCCCATTTGTTCTATTGTTGTAAACGTTGTTCTTGCATGTAGGACTTCTTCTTTCTTTATTTATGCTAGATTGAACTCACTGAGATGCGTTAAGACCGGAGAGAGCCCATTGAGATATATTTAGTTTGTTTAGATATTGGGATTTCAAGGGTAGGTCCTTAGATTTTATTGTTGATTCTAATTGAATTTCATGAATCAATTATAAAATATATGGAATCTTACTTTATTTGTGGGAGGAATGATTCATGTGTGTACTGTATCTGGTAATTTCTCAATGCTTTCTGCTCTAATCTTTGGAGATGGTTGTTCTTTTGCAAACTTGAGAGATAATAATGTTTCACCATCCTTACTTTGATGGGGCTACGTAAAAAATATGAATCGGAAGCACATGATGGTTTTCCTTTTCCTAAATGGAGGTATAAGAACCCAAGGGATACAAAGTTCCTCATGGGCGTCTGACTGTATGGAATGACATTGCCAAGTTGTGTTTTGACGGTTTTTGATGAAATAGGCTATTGCTGATACTCGATGTGTATCACATCTAAAGCTCTTTTTGTGTTCTCATCATGCAAATTTGTCTACTGGCAAGGTGCAGTATTGATTTACAGAAATCCTACCAGTTTTTTTATATAGCTTAGGCTCTTATTTCATACTTGCTTGGTAAAGTCCAACATAATCATCATAATGCTGTAATGTTGTTGTATAGCATGACATTTGAGCCACCTTTGAGCACCTAATTTTGTTTCATAGGTGAGCAATGTCGATGGCCTAGATTTAGCTGCCCAATTGCATGACCAATAAGGATCAATCATGTAGAGAAAAGGTAAGCTATGGAATTCACCTTTATTTTTTTATTTTTTTTTAAGAATTTAGTAGGTCAGGTTGGTGCCACTTTGGCAACAACGAAAAGAAAATAAAAGAATTTAAGAATTTAGTTTGGAAGCAAATAAAATAACTCTTAAGAATAAAAAGGAAATGAAATATTTATCTTTTGGAGGCATAAAAATTGCTTGATATCCACTCAAATAAAGACTTGGAGGCGCTAGGGAAGACCAATGCCACTTTTGTTCCTCAGCTGCTCTATTGCGTCTTGGGTTCTTTCAAGATGCTATGTGTTAAGTCCAGCAATATCTTTGGCAACGCTGGCACTTTTTCTGGTAGCAAATCAGGGGTAGCTGCAAGAATAGGCTGGTCTCACACTCATACGATCACATAGTTGACATATCCATTTGGGCTTTGCTTAGCTTTTCCATGAAGTAATGGGATGATCATTGGCTCTGTTCTTGTGTGTGTTTTCTTCTTTGATAATTACTGAACCTGCATACATCTGCCACTATAGATGCTTTTCCTATAAAATCTAGATTTTGAGACCTGTTATGGTCATTTTTCCTTTATAGTTTTCTGGTGACATGTTGGGCCATATCTCTTTGTGCTTTTTGCTCTTTCTGTCCATGAGTTCTCCATAAAAATATTAGTGTGTGTTTCCGTATCTTCTTGTCTTCTGGATTTTATGGGGTTTCCTTAATTGTACGATTAGAAACTAGTAGTTATGTCAAATGGGCGTTGAAGAGGTTTCACTGAACTTTCTCAAGTAACCTTTATTTTTTCAAGACTTGTAGTTAATGGATTCAGATAAGTGACTGCAAAAATATAATTTATATAGTGTTCTGGAATGTCTTATATATTTATTGAGGTTCTTGAGTTTGTTTTGTTTTTTTTTTTTTTTTAATCGATTTGGTGTCAGAAAATGCACTTGCTATATAGCTTATATCTTATAGTTTTTTGGCAAGACCTTTATCAACAGCATAATGTTGTAACGTTGTCATCCTGCAGGACATATATGCCAACTTTGAGCACCTAATTTTGTTTCATATGCGAGCAATGCCAATTGCCTTGATCTAGCTGCCCAATGGCATGACCAGCTAGTTTCAAGCATCTACAGAAACAGTAAGTTATTGCCTTTATCAACAAGAGAGGAAGAGGAAGAGGAAGAGGAAGAAGAAGAAGAAGAACCGGACGACTGCTGAGTATAAGAGGTCTAGGTTATCGAGGAACTGGACGACTGCTAACCGGGCTTATGGTGGAGTTCTTTCTGGTGGTGCTGTAAGGAAAAGGTTTGTTTTTCATAGGCACAAGGATTTACAGTTTATCCATCTCTCTTTCTCTTGTGTGTGCTTGGGTGAATGAGCATCTGTCCCAACTGTTTTGTAGGATTGTTCGAGCCTTTTTGGTGGAAGAGTTCGAGCCTTTTTGGTGGAAGAGTTCTACGATTCTGTGAAGAGAAAACACATAGAACTTGGGCTTTTGCAAAGAACGAAGACTCTATTGACAATCCTTGAAGCTCAAGTAAGGTTGCTAACTTGATGAATGCTTTAATTTTTATTAGCTGTGAAGTTCTGCAGTATGTTATATTGTTTGTGCTTGATTAGCAACTTCACTGATAAAAAGATTTCTTCTACACCTAAATTATTGGCATTGCTTGGATGTACCTATCCCCTACTCACGCATGTTACCCATGTCTTTCATATGATTAGACAAATGATTGATCATAAAGTAAAAGCTTTTATATATGCAAAATGAGGATAAAGTTGCAGATATGCCATTAGAGCAGATATGTCAAAATGAGGATAAGGTAGCTATGTAAATAGTAGCCTCCTACCACTCCTTTTATGCACCACCTTTAAACTTTACTTGTAGCTATATTTACTACATATGAGACACATGATATAAATGTGGTAGAGATCCCCATATGATTCAAGTCATCCCCATATAAACATGTTGAGAGATTAATCAGATGATACTTTGAGGATTAAACCAAAATTAAGTTACAAACTAAAATAATTAATCAGGTGTCCCTATTGTACAACAACCTCTTGAGAATAAAAAAATGATTAAAGAACTTAAAGAGAAGGAAAGTCAATTAATAGGATCTTACTATTGTAAGCCTAGCTAGCTCCTAAAGATGGCAAAAATGATTGAAAAGATTAAAGAGATCCAAAATATTGACATCAAAGGGTTTGACTAAGGGTGGAACTAGAATTTTTTGCGTGAAAAAAAAACAATACTCAAAAGGAATTGTTTGTGAAGTAAAAAATTAGTGGGGGTCACTTCATAGAAAACATTATATTTTTTTAAAGGACTTCATAAGAAATTAGTCATAGTACTAGTATGAGTATTAATAAGTAAGACTTATTATTACTTTGCATATATAGCTTGAATCTTGTACTTAAAAGCTTTCGTGAGTGACTTATAAATCTGAAAATTTGATAATTGTGACAGAAAATTAAAACTTCTCTAAACACGCCTGTGATTAAATGTAGGTAAGGAGTAACTTGTGATAGTGAATAGAGATGGATAAGAGTTGGATGCAAGAACCTACTCGATGTTCCGATCTCATGGATCTCAAGCAAGTGAAAGCAACGTTTGAGGGAGCTTTTGTTGTATTTTGTTTAAGACTTTGTTTTGATATTATAATGATTATAACAATTTTGGTTTGTATTAGAGGGTAAGAACTTCAAATAGTTTTTTGTTTAAGAACTTGGAGAGAGCTCTTGTATATACTTTGTTAAGAAGTTGTCTTAATATTATAAAAATTATAACAAATTTGGTTTGTGTTAGAAGGTAACAACTTCAACTAGTTTTTTGTTTAAAAACTTTGAGTTAGTGAACCTCTCTTGACATGTTTATCAAGTTGAGTAAACATTGTAAGAGAGTAATATTGTTATATAACAATATTTCATTTTTAAGTGTATACAGGATGGCACGAGTGGAAGATGTGTAAGGAGTTGTGGCGCTAAAGGACTCAAATAACAATGGGTAAGTTAAATTCAATTTAAGACTAGAATAGTTCATAACTTATGGTTTCAGGTAACAATTTAATTCTATTTCTCCTATGCTTGGATCCTGGGGAAGAGTAACAATTTGTTGTTCTCCTATGCTTAGTTTAAGGTAATATTTTTTTTTTGTTTTTTTGATTTTCACTGCAATCATAAAGGGGGGGAGATTTGATGCTATTGCTTCAACTCAGTTATTATTTATTTTTTATTTTTAAATTTATTCCTAGGATTTGGGAGGAAGAAGTCATTTGTGTTGTTTTGTGAATTTTGAAATGATCTCTGAGTTGATCACAGAGTATGAATTTCTATGTTGCTACCAAGGATTGGTGATAATTGTCAACATGCTTGCTGAACTGGGATAGGAGCACAAGCTTTGAATAAGATAAACATGTTCAATAAAGCATTCTAGTGTGAGATAAAAGAGGATTATGATTTATTAGATATTCTTAAAAAATCCCAAAGAAAGGACTGAATTTGTTCTTGTGGAATTTGTCAAATATATGTTTAGGAGATTCTTGCTTTTGTTGAACACGGTTTGCAATTGTAGTGTACATGTTATTTTTATTGGAGATGGGGAGGAAGGACGGTCTTGGAGATATATAACTAAGAAATTTTTGATCTTTTGTCCAGCAACGGTGGAGGAGGATTAGGCCTTGGATGGCCTAAAGGCAGTGCATCCAAGGTAATAGTCTGTTCTCTATTTTCTTGGCTTCTTGACTTTATTTGAGATAATTTGATTTGTAGAAGATACTGCCCTTTGTAGATGAATTAATATTTGTTTGTGCTTTTTTGGTTGGAATTGGCCAGTTTATTCACAACTTTGAAATTTATTGAGCGGCAGCACTGTACTTTGGTGTTTGCGAACTCTAGTTTAGAGTTCTGTTATTTGGGTAGTGTCTTGCAAGCTCTAGGTTTAGGATATAGAAGACTACTTATCTATTGATTGCATCTTTGGTAAAATTAGGAGTGGAAATGATAAAGTTGTAAATTTATTAAGAACTGACATCTTGTGGAATCACAAATGAAATTCCAGTATGGTGGTTGGCGGCAGGGATTGAGAGGACTTTGCCTAAACAAAGTCAGAAGTTCTTCTGGTCTATCGATGAATACATGGAAAATTTGCATCAAAATTTATAAGATGGCTTTGTGGGGGATGCTACTACATGAGTGTTGTGTAA
>NC_081541.1:33269268-33331766 GCF_901000735.1 Corylus avellana | reverse complement strand
ATAAAAAAAAATTAATTAATTAAATTATAAATATTGGGGCAATGCTATTGACCTTACATATATAATAGAAAATATTATTTACCAAAAATTCACCTCCAATAATATGTCATTATTTCTTTTATATTAATTATTGGTGAATTTTTTCTTTTTTCTATTTTCTATTTTCTATTCGTATTTTTTATAAAAAAATCAATATTTATTTTTTCCTTTTAAAGAGAACAAATTCTCCTATTAATTATTATTGAAGTTTTCTATTTCTTATTCTTATTCTTATTTAAATGTTTGATCAAACAATCGAGGGATCTTGGTGAATTAATTCAATTGATCGTGGTAGGATCAAATGATCGATCGATCCAGGTGAATTAGTTCGATTGATCGTGATATGATCTTAATGAATTAGTTCGATTGATCGTGATAAGAACAAATGATTGATCGAACATCCGATTGATCCTAATGAATTAGTTCGATTGATCGTGATAAGAACAAATGATTGATTGAACATCCGATTGATCCTAATGAATTAGTTCGATTGATCATGATAAGATCAAATGTTCGATCAAACATCCGATCGATCTAAATGAATTAGTTTGATTGATCGTGATATGTTGAAATGATCGATTAAACATTCGATCGATCCTAATGAATTAGTTCGATTAATCGTGATAGGATCAGATGTTCGATCAAACATCTGATCGATCCTAATGAATTAGCTCGATTGATCTTGATAGAATCAAATGTTTAATCGATTTTACTAAATTAATTCGATTGATCGTGATAGGATCAAATTATTGATCAAACATCCGATTGATCCTACTGAATTAATTTGATTGATCGTGATAAGATCAAATGATCGATCAAACATCCGATCGATCCAGGTAAATTAGTTCGATTGATCGTGATAGGATCAAACGATCGATCAAACATCTGATCGATCCTAAGGAATTAGTTCGATTGATCACGATATGATCAAATGATCGGTCAAACATTTCATCGATCCTTGTGAATTAGTTCGATTGATCGTGATAGGATCAAATGATCAATTAAACATCCGATCGATCCTAATGAATTAGTTCGATTGATCGTGATAGGATTAAATGTTCGATCAAACATCCGATCGATCCCAGTGAATTAGTTCGACTGATCGTGATATGAATAATTTGATAGTTCAAACTGGATATAATTGAAGGTTTGTAAGCTTTTTGTATTATCTTAGTGTCTTAGTTATATTGATCTTATATTATATTTGGATTTTGTATTATTTTATAATTAATTATAAGATAACTATCAACTTAAAGATCTTTATCATAAAAATTTATTAAACAGAAATTTTTAGTTAATATTATAATAATAAAAACATATTACAAGAGAAAAATTAAAAAAACAAACATCCGATCGATCCTAATAAATTAGTTCGATTGATCATGATATGATCAATTGATAGATCAAATTGGATACAATTCTAGGTTCGATCGAACATTCAACTAAACTGTAAGCTTTTTATATTATCTTAGTGCCATAGTTATATTGATCTTATATTATCTTTGGATTTTGTATTATTTTATAATTAATTATTTATTTATAATATAATCTAATATCTAATCTAATATAATCTAATATCTAATATCTAATATAATATAATATAGAGAAATGCTTGGCTTCATTAAAAAGTCTATCTTTTGGCCATTTTAATCCTAGGTGGCATAGTCCATTTTAAAATTAATAGACTTTAAACAATAAATTAATATATTTTTGAAAAATTGACCATGTCGCCTAGGATTAAAATGGCCAGAGGATGAACGTTTTAATAAAATCAAGCATTTGTCTATAATATAATATAATATAATTGGAGAGCTTTAAGTAGGATGGCATATCAAAATAAAATTTGATATTAAAACCATCGTTTTAAGTGAAACACTAAAATTTTAAAATTTTAAACCATCGGATGGCATATCTGAAGGAAATTAAACCATCATTATATTATATTATATTATAATATAATATAATATAGATCTAGGATGGCATATTTTAAACCATCGGATGGTTTAAAATTTAATTTTAAACCATCATTTATTCTTTCTTCTCTATTTTCCTTTTCTTTCTCTAACGCAGGTTCTCTATCTCTCCATCTGTCTCTGTTTTTGGTTTTAGCAATTCTCTGTTTGTTCTTTTTGGCTTGCTGCACAATTGAAATTAAATTGCTGCACAATTCTCTGTCTCTGCCGTTTCTATTATTGCTGCACAATTGTTCTTTTTAGCAATTCTCTATTTTTGGTTTTAACGCTGATTTGGCTCCTTCTCTTCCGCTCGGAACCAAAAGAAATTAAAGCACAACCAAATGGCGTTAACGCTGATTTGGGTCTTTCTCTTCGGTGGCCAGTGTTAGCGTCGTGAAGAATCTGTTGTTATTTTGTTATGATGGATTATTTCCCTGTTTGTTTTCTTTTGTAGACAGAGTTGGCATTACAATTGTGCTGGGCCAGTGGGTATAAATTTACGAAAACGTTTCATCGCCGCAGAACAAAAATTGTAAGTATAATTTGCTTATTAAAAAAAAATACCTAAATAGCGGCGACATATTGCATCGCCGCTATTTGAGATAATTAGCGGCGACTGTTGTCGCCGCTAATGGTTGTACCAAATGCAATTAGCGCCATCTCTGAAATTGGCGCTAATTTTCTGAAATTTTATGAAATTTTCATACCAATTTTTTTTTGGCTTTCTGACTCAAAGTCCCAAAAACAGTCTGACTCAAAATAAAATCACTCTCTCTCACTCTCACTCTCTCTCTCGATCTCACTCCGAGAAACAACGAAATCAACAAGACAGGAAGAGGAAGAAGAAGAAGGAGAAGGAGAAGATAGACGGACCTAGATCGAATCGAATCGGATCCGACCCACATACGCACATCCTCTTGGTATGTACGTGGGTCTTTGTGTATTTTCGTGTTTTGGGGCTGTTTATGGATCTGGGTCTTTGTTTTCGTCCCCTGTAATTTTGAGTTGAGCTTGCATATGTTGTTTTCTTTTCTGTGAACATTGGCTTTGATGGTGAAATGATGTCTTTTTATATCATGAAACTAAAGTTTCATGATATAAATTTTTTTTTTTTTTTGTTTTGTTTTCTTTCTTCCTGGACAACTTCACCGCATACTTTGCTTTCAAACCCAGCTGAAAGTACTTCTCAAATGCTATTTATCTTATTTCTTAGGTTGTCAATTTGATAGCTTGACGACCCAGAAAGTAGTTTTTTAGCATTGGAAACGTATTCGTGACCTCCAATATTTGTTATATAGTGAGGAAAACGTATTCATTTTGTTCATTTTTGTGATTGATGTATCTCTATAAATCTTCTCAGTAACGGGGTGGTGTAGCACTGTAGCTTTTTTCTATGAAATTGGCACGATAATGTCGTTGAGGGACACTCTTTACTTAGTGTTTGAGGCTGCCGCTGAGACATCTTAAACACTGTTGATAAAAACATTCTGGATAATCTGTGGGAATTAGGGAAGACCCTTCAAATCTTTTGCGCTGCTTAAGGAAATTCAAAACTTTATGTGCAGCGGTGCAGTGCAGGATGTCTATAAGGAATTTAAATGTGTATGCTATGCTTCTTTGTTTGCTCTGGGTTTCATCTTTTGTTCTTTTAATATGATTCTATTAATAATTCAAAGAAACTTGTGCTATTAAACGTTGCTTGCTTCTACACTTGCTTGTTGCACAATTTGAGAGTTGATAACTCAAGTTATCTGCAGTTACTGAGCAACAAATAGCCGTAATGGTTTTTACTGCACCTCTCAAGCCTCTCCAGTCTCAAATTTCTAACTCACTATTAATCGCTTATTGTTTACTTCACAAACTTGTATGTTCAGGGTTGTGCGTTGTTCCACAGGTACTGGCTTTAAGAAGACCCTTCCTCCACAGGGTGTTAGACTATGAAGATGAATTCTTTGCTTTGCTGATGCTGGTTCTTGAAACTCATAGTTTACGAACAACAGGTTTCTTTATTTGTATTCCTCCACTTTTTTCTTTTTCTTATTTATTTATTTATTATTTTTTTTTTTTGGGTGCTTGAACCTTCTGTATTTGTCAGCATACTTTTTCTTGTTCAATCATCTACCATGTTATAATTTGTAATACAATTTGTACTAAGGGCATAGATGTTGCCAAATTTATCCTTTTTTCCCCTCTCCAAAAAGGAGGTGACTGACCAATGAGCTCTAGTTCAAGTGGCACATCTTTTGCCCTTAAGATTGGAGTAGAAGATATAGTTTTGTATTAGTCGCTAATTTGAATTCAATGAGATGCTTTTCATATTCTTTCTTTTGCTTTTGGTGATTTTCTAGGTGGTGTACGTATTTGATTAATCTCCCATTTGTTCTATTGTTGTAAACGTTGTTCTTGCATGTAGGACTTCTTCTTTCTTTATTTATGCTAGATTGAACTCACTGAGATGCGTTAAGACCGGAGAGAGCCCATTGAGATATATTTAGTTTGTTTAGATATTGGGATTTCAAGGGTAGGTCCTTAGATTTTATTGTTGATTCTAATTGAATTTCATGAATCAATTATAAAATATATGGAATCTTACTTTATTTGTGGGAGGAATGATTCATGTGTGTACTGTATCTGGTAATTTCTCAATGCTTTCTGCTCTAATCTTTGGAGATGGTTGTTCTTTTGCAAACTTGAGAGATAATAATGTTTCACCATCCTTACTTTGATGGGGCTACGTAAAAAATATGAATCGGAAGCACATGATGGTTTTCCTTTTCCTAAATGGAGGTATAAGAACCCAAGGGATACAAAGTTCCTCATGGGCGTCTGACTGTATGGAATGACATTGCCAAGTTGTGTTTTGACGGTTTTTGATGAAATAGGCTGTTGCTGATACTCGATGTGTATCACATCTAAAGCTCTTTTTGTGTTCTCATCATGCAAATTTGTCTACTGGCAAGGTGCAGTATTGATTTACAGAAATCCTACCAGTTTTTTTATATAGCTTAGGCTCTTATTTCATACTTGCTTGGTAAAGTCCAACATAATCATCATAATGCTGTAATGTTGTTGTACAGCATGACATTTGAGCCACCTTTGAGCACCTAATTTTGTTTCATAGGTGAGCAATGTCGATGGCCTAGATTTAGCTGCCCAATTGCATGACCAATAAGGATCAATCATGTAGAGAAAAGGTAAGCTATGGAATTCACCTTTATTTTTTTTATTTTTTTTAAGAATTTAGTAGGTCAGGTTGGTGCCACTTTGGCAACAACGAAAAGAAAATAAAAGAATTTAAGAATTTAGTTTGGAAGCAAATAAAATAACTCTTAAGAATAAAAAGGAAATGAAATATTTATCTTTTGGAGGCATAAAAATTGCTTGATATCCACTCAAATAAAGACTTGGAGGCGCTAGGGAAGACCAATGCCACTTTTGTTCCTCAGCTGCTCTATTGCGTCTTGGGTTCTTTCAAGATGCTATGTGTTAAGTCCAGCAATATCTTTGGCAACGCTGGCACTTTTTCTGGTAGCAAATCAGGGGTAGCTGCAAGAATAGGCTGGTCTCACACTCATACGATCACATAGTTGACATATCCATTTGGGCTTTGCTTAGCTTTTCCATGAAGTAATGGGATGATCATTGGCTCTGTTCTTGTGTGTGTTTTCTTCTTTGATAATTACTGAACCTGCATACATCTGCCACTATAGATGCTTTTCCTATAAAATCCAGATTTTGAGACCTGTTATGGTCATTTTTCCTTTATAGTTTTCTGGTGACATGTTGGGCCATATCTCTTTGTGCTTTTTGCCCCTTCTGTCCATGAGTTCTCCATAAAAATATTAGTGTGTTTCCGTATCTTCTTTTCTTCTGGATTTTATGGGGTTTCCTTAATTGTACGATTAGAAACTAGTAGTTATGTCAAATGGGCGTTGAAGAGGTTTCACTGAACTTTCTCAAGTAACCTTTATTTTTTCAAGACTTGTAGTTAATGGATTCAGATAAGTGACTGCAAAAATATAATTTATATAGTGTTCTGGAATGTCTTATTTATTTAATTTCACACACACATATCAAGCAATTGTTAGAAAGATTATTGATTATGATATGAATTCTATTATTCCTAGGCTTGGAGGGAACTCTCATGGATCTCAAGCAAGTGAAAGCAACGTTTGAGGGAGCTTTTGTTGTATTTTGTTTAAGACTTTGTTTTGATATTATAATGATTATAACAATTTTGGTTTGTATTAGAGGGTAAGAACTTCAAATAGTTTTTTGTTTAAGAACTTGGAGAGAGCTCTTGTATATACTTTGTTAAGAAGTTGTCTTAATATTATAAAAATTATAACAAATTTGGTTTGTGTTAGAAGGTAACAACTTCAACTAGTTTTTTGTTTAAAAACTTTGAGTTAGTGAACCTCTCTTGACATGTTTATCAAGTTGAGTAAACATTGTAAGAGAGTAATATTGTTATATAACAATATTTCATTTTTAAGTGTATACAGGATGGCACGAGTGGAAGATGTGTAAGGAGTTGTGGCGCTAAAGGACTCAAATAACAATGGGTAAGTTAAATTCAATTTAAGACTAGAATAGTTCATAACTTATGGTTTCAGGTAACAATTTAATTCTATTTCTCCTATGCTTGGATCCTGGGGAAGAGTAACAATTTGTTGTTCTCCTATGCTTAGTTTAAGGTAATATTTTTTTTTTGTTTTTTTGATTTTCACTGCAATCATAAAGGGGGGGAGATTTGATGCTATTGCTTCAACTCAGTTATTATTTATTTTTTATTTTTAAATTTATTCCTAGGATTTGGGAGGAAGAAGTCATTTGTGTTGTTTTGTGAATTTTGAAATGATCTCTGAGTTGATCACAGAGTATGAATTTCTATGTTGCTACCAAGGATTGGTGATAATTGTCAACATGCTTGCTGAAGTGGGATAGGAGCACAAGCTTTGAATAAGATAAACATGTTCAATAAAGCATTCTAGTGTGAGATAAAAGAGGATTATGATTTATTAGATATTCTTAAAAAATCCCAAAGAAAGGACTGAATTTGTTCTTGTGGAATTTGTCAAATATATGTTGAGGAGATTCTTGCTTTTGTTGAACACGGTTTGCAATTGTAGTGTACATGTTATTTTTATTGGAGATGGGGAGGAAGGACGGTCTTGGAGATATATAACGAAGAAATTTTTGATCTTTTGTCCAGCAACGGTGGAGGAGGATTAGGCCTTGGATGGCCTAAAGGCAGTGCATCCAAGGTAATAGTATGTTCTCTATTTTCTTGGCTTCTTGACTTTATTTGAGATAATTTGATTTGTAGAAGATACTGCCCTTTGTAGATGAATTAATATTTGTTTGTGCTTTTTTGGTTGGAATTGGCCAGTTTATTCACAACTTTGAAATTTATTGAGCGGCAGAACTGTACTTTGGTGTTTGCGAACTCTAGTTTAGAGTTCTGTTATTTGGGTAGTGTCTTGCAAGCTCTAGGTTTAGGATATAGAAGACTACTTATCTATGGATTGCATCTTTGGTAAAATTAGGAGTGGAAATGATAAAGTTGTAAATTTATTAAGAACTGACATCTTGTGGAATCACAAATGAAATTCCAGTATGGTGGTTGGCGGCAGGGATTGAGAGGACTTTGCCTAAACAAAGTCAGAAGTTCTTCTGGTCTATCGATGAATACATGGAAAATTTGCATCAAAATTTATAAGATGGCTTTGTGGGGGATGCTACTACATGAGTGTTGTGTAACAGAAGACCTAGAAATGTCTCGCTTCCTAGATCTTTTAATTTGGTACTAAGCAAAACATTTGTCAATAGATTGGTGTTGTAGGTGTTCTTTGCACATATAATAACTGGGAGCTATGTCAATTTCTTTGCACATATAATAAATGGGAGCTATGTCAATAAACTCTACCGGCATTCATTGCCACCTTTGCCCTTGATGTGAGTTTCTAATCACTCAAGGTTTTTTGTCATGTTTACTGTCTTAGTGAATGTATTCCCACTATGCTGCTTACAAACATTTCTCATTTTGTGACTTATCAAAAAAACAAAAAACATTTCTCATTTTGTGTGGCAGCCTGTTATTTCTTTTTCCTCTGCTTCATTTTCTTTTACCCGTGCTTTTTCCAATAACAAGCAGAGCTTGAGTTTGATGATTTTCTTCTGATAAATAGATGCTCGATCAACATCAATGTATATCATTTCTGCAAGGATTTCAAGTATGACCCCAATACATTAAGGTCATTCTTCGTGATTATAACTTTTTTTCTTTTTTCTTTTGGCTTTTCTTTTGGTATATTAATCAATCTCACACCATGTCATAACAACTGGAAGATACTTTTATGGACTTTATTTGAGATAATTTGATTCTTGGTGATTTTTGGGGAAATAAGTGTTGTCGTCTTTAAAGGTTTAGTTGCTTCCTGATTTATGGAGTTTTGGTTTTGGATTTGTTTTGTTGGGTTCTCTATGGGTGCGTATTGCAATCTAAGTTATCTTTTTCGTAGTATGTATTGTATAATTAAGTTATTTTCTTTCGACAAAGAAGGGTTTCATGGTTAATTATCTGGAAAATATATATATATATATATATAGCATGAAAGTAGTCAATTGGCTACTGTTGTTTGAGGTTTTAAAAATACAGGGTGTATTTTGGTTGTAATTTGCCAAACAAAATGAGATCAGGGGTACAAAGTGTGTGCATATATGATATGAGATTAGCCGACTCTGCAATTTTGGGTTCAAATGAGTACACCTAGTGTTTGTTTGTTTTTTTGTTTTTTACTTTATCTGTTTGGAACCAATAATTAAGGAGTAGGCTGATGTTCAAATTGGTTTTATACTTTGAACAGATTTGCATGTAAAGCAATTGTATTTATTATCAACTTTTGTGTATCATGCAGAGAGGCGATAGAGAAACAGAAAGCTCATGAGCGATATATGAAATTGCAAGAACAGGGGAAAACAGAACAAGCTAAGAAAGATTTAGGTAATAAATCATGTCTTTTAGAATTTCTAATGACCTTTTCTTTAGTGGATAAGTAAAGGGCTTCTTATAACCTTTTGGGCTGCTTTGGTTCTTTACATCTTGGTTAGCTTCCAAAATTTTGGGCATTCAAGTTGTTACCTGCATGTTTTCTTCAAATTATATGCTTGATATCATCTGAACATCAGTTACGTGACTAATCCCTCACCGTCTACTCCCATCTCTTTCTTGGTCTATTATAAACTAGTTGACAAGCCTTGTGATTTAGCAGTTAATATGTACCTTGGTATATAATTGAAAAGCTTAAGTAATTTTATATTTTGGATTGTGTATTACCATGGCAATCAAATTCTTAGCCAAAGTCATGTAACCTTTGCCAAAGAAACTTCTGTCTGCCTACCCCTGTCAAATGTAGAACAGTATTTAGGTAATAAATCATGATAAATTACTCCTTTTCACTTTTAATTGTCGGTTCTAAGTGGTGGTGTGTGTAATGTAGGTTATGGATATTATTTTTAAAGATACAGATAAAACTTGGCTTGTAAAATTATTTTTTTCATCAAATTACAAATACTTTTATTACCTCCTCCTTTCATGCTTCTATGTTGCTTAAAATTGACTGAATCTTGATTGCTGATTGACTAAGATTAAATAGAAAGTTGCACTCTTCTACTCCATGAGGAGGTATATAGTTGTTTGAACAGGACCTTTTTTAAGTAATGTATTTTTCTTGTATTCTTGCTTTTGAATAATGTTATTTTGCAGTTTTTTCTTTCCTGGTTCAAGTGTGTAGTGTTTGCATATGATATATATATATATATATGTGTGTGTGTGTGTGTGTATTTTTCTTGTATTCTTGCTTTTGAATAATGTTATTTTGCAGTTTTTTCTTTCCTGGTTCAAGTGTGTAGTGTTTGCATATGTATGTATATATATATATATATTGCTATATACATAGTTATTATATGTGTGTTTTTTTTTTTTTAATGAAGGCTTAATTTAGGTCAGCCAGCTATTAAGTTTATATTTTTTAATTCATTAGCAGCAACATCTAAGTTGCCGCTAATTACAGACAAATAGCGGCAACTTCATGTTGCCGCTATTGACCTTTTCCAATTTATTTTTTTTTTTAATTTTCTTATTACAAATATAGTTGCCGATAATATTGTTTAAATAGCGGCAACTCTGGGTTGCCGCTAATGATAGAGCAATAGCGGCAACTTCAAGTTGCCGCTATTGACGTTTTCCAATTTTTTTTTTAATTTTCTTATTATGTCGCCGGTAATGCTGGATAAATAGCGGCAACTATGAGTTGCCGCTAATGATAGAGTAATAGCGGCAACTCTAAGTTGCCGCTATTGACTTTTTTTATTTTTATTTTTTCAATTTTCTTTTATCATTAGCGGCAACTCTATGTCGCCGCTAATGACATACATATAGCGGCAACTTCTAGGTCGCCGCTAATGATATACAATAGCGGCAACCTTCGAACCATTTTGAACCATTTTTTCCGACCAAAAAAAAGGTATTAGCGGCAACTCTATGTTGCCGCTATTGACATACAAATAGCGGCAACTTTGAGAGTCGCCGGTATTTAGCTTCACCGTCCACTTACTACCAACCACCAAATAGCAGCCACGGGTTGCCGGTATTTGTGAATAGCGGCAACTTTTTCCTTATTAGCGGCAACTTGGAATCGCCGCTAATGACCATAATTTTTGTAGTGGAATGCAGTGGCTATATGTCTCCCGAATATGCTATGGATGGTTTGTACTCGATAAAGTCTGATGTGTTTAGCTTTGGAGTATTAATACTAGAGATTGTGAGTGGCAAGAAGAACACTGGCTTCTATAACAGCGAGTCACTCAATCTTCTTAGATATGTAAGTAACTTTTATAATCTCCCAAATTCCTTATGTTTTACATGAATCTTATAAATTAAAATGCCAGTAGTTTTTAGCTAAATTTAGTTTTATTTGAAATGAACTAGGCATGGGAGCTGTGGAAAGATGATCAAATTTTGGAGTTAATGGAGTCAACAATAGGGTATCCTTCTTCAACTTCTATTATATTGAGATTCATTAACATTGGCCTTCTTTGTGTCCAAGAAAGCCCGACCGATCGACCTACTATGCCTGATGTAGTCTCAATGATTAGCAATGAACATGCACCTCTACCTACACCCAAGCAACCTGCTTTTACAAGAGGTCGGAATGTGATCGACACAAATTCAACAATTGACAATCCAGAAATTTGCTCAAAAAATAGTTTAACTATTTCAACAATGGAAGCCCGATGAATGATTCCAATATCAATGCAAATAATGTTGTAGAACTAAACTCTCTGTCTGATTTGTATGTGCATTGATATGCTACATATATATACTTGTTTAAATGTTGTCTTAGTTCAATCTTATTTTAGTGTTGTTTCCAATAATACAATCCATATAGAATTTATAAGTTTTTACGGGATCTAAGTATAATTTTTCTTTCATGTACGGTACATTATTAAACACTAGCCATTTATATGCACATGTTATTTTTCATTATAATTAAGTGTCTTTAAAAAATTATCATTTTAAAACATGATACGTCACATTTTCATACTTTTTTCACCTCCCTATTACTGGTATTCATAACTTCATTCTCTCTTTAGACAGTTCATGCTCTTCTATTTCTTTTTAGTTTTCTTTTTTCGTTCCCCCCACTATCTTCTTTTTCTTTCTTTCATTTCTTTGTAAGTAAAGAATGCAAAAGTTTAAAATATACTAAGGCTTATAATTAAGAAACTCGGTATTTGATAAATCATCTTCCTCCTCTAGTTCTAATCTTCCTCTTCTTCTCTTAACTAGTCTATCTCATTATATTATCTCTTGGCCATGTTATAGATAAAGTTAAATAGTTTAGTTATTTGCTTGTCCCTATTAGACTATCATATCTGGATTGACAATAATTTCAAAGAAATTGCTAGATCCTCAATTTTGATAATCCAGGCCGTTCATTACATTGAACAGCCTGCAACATGCCATGCACGTCATTGTACTCAAAATTCAAATCTCAAGCAACCCGTTCTACACTCTTCCACCAAAACTAAATAATAAAAAATTAAAACTGCACACCTTTTTGTTCTTTCATAAAAAAGCCACTCACCCTTTTGCCTACATCCGCTAGTCGTGGCCATAATCCAAAGGAAAATGAAATTATTAGAAAAAGAAGTCTTTATTTCGAAAGAGATTCTCAAAGAAAGCTTACACTTTTTTGCTCATGAAACAACAGAAATGCATGAATGGTTGTGCATCTTTTGCAAAAGTAGGGTGTTTTATAAACCTTTCTCAAAAGCAGGATTTGTTTTAGTAAAGCATTTGCGTCTTTGAAAAGCAAGAAGAAAAAAAAAGTGACATGCAATTGACTACTTATTTGGACATTTTCACAAACACCTTTCAGGCACATTTGATTTAACTATATACAACCAATACGTAATTAAGTAAATACTTTATACAGAGTCTATGAAGAAACCCAGGCCCCTTCAGCAAGGCTTCGGGGTTTTAACGGGTGTCACACTACGAGATAGTACGAGGAAGCCGGCAGGTTTGAACATGCAGACCTTAATTTAGAATATTGTTGGTTTCAATTGATCAAAACAATTGGAATTTGATCTCAATGTATAATGTTGGCGTGGACATGATTTGTAAAGTTTCTAAGGCATGACAATTATTTTAGAAAATGATACAAATTACCATATAATCATAGCAAAAATACATTTTATTCCCATACCAAATCATGTCTCCAATGTAGACAATAATTTTGGTTCTCTTTACAAAACTTATTAAAAATACATAACTGCCCCTTGTTTTTGAATAAAATAAAAAATAAAAAAACCCACCCCAATCCAGCCAATGGTGGTGGCAAATGGCCAATGGGGCAATTTTTTGTTTTATTTAATTCCACGCATTTTTGGAATTCAATACATCTATGTGAGGCAATTTTGGAAAATTTTCACCCAAAAACGCACATGCGACGCATGTGAGCCATTTTCTGTCAAAGAATACCAAAATGGCTAACAGAATGGCTAGATTAAAAATTTTAGAAACTTGGTTTGGATGCATTACCAATTTTTGAGAGGGTAAAATGTATTATTCCCATAAACATATCTCCATCCATGAGACCAAAAAAAAAAAAGAAAAACAGTTATATACTTCAAAAAAGTAATTACAATATAAATATGAAATTTTCACCACTTCCCAACACCAATGAACTTATGAGAACCTCTCCGGAAAGGAGCCGATTTTTTAAAATAAAATTTTAATTTTATCTTTTATTTTAAAAGAACCAGCTCTTCTCTAATTCATTTTATAAACTGGAGATCGAATCCGCTTCCTAAACATAAACGTATGCATTATATATACTTTCATTCTACTCCTTTCCTACTAAACTCATGTAACAATACATCGAATAAGCAGTTGATGTTGAAGTCAATTTGTCAACAGATTCAACACGACATGTTAGTCATACAATTGTGCAGACTGCTTTAATTTGATCTTATCAAACTACTTTCCTTTTCTTTTTCTCTAATTCAAAGGGGTCAAGGGAAAAACTCTTTTGAATTGCTTTAGTGCATGCGTCGCTCTGATTTTTATCTTTTTCGTCTTTTCTCTTTAGTTGGGAGGTTGCCACTTAATTGCCAGGAAAATATTTTTCAATGTCTTTCTTTCTTGACGGGGTTTCTAACTAACCCAATTGATTTGCATGTGCTCCTACCATGGTTGACTATTTGTTGCCTATGATCATCATTTATTTATTTTCAGGACACAAATTTCCTCCGAACAAATTTCTTTCAACCTACTACTCTAATAAATTATAAGTGTTATTCAATTTTTTTTTTTTCTAAAAAATTAATGTTTAGGTTCTTAGATTAGTGAAATAGCAATAAATGACTGTTAAAATATTAAAAAAAAACAAAAACAAAAAAAACAAAAAAACAAACATGTGAAAGATGACACTTGGCACTTATTAGAATGGATCCGGCTTATGTGCTGTAGAGCACGTATGCTGTTTAAAAAGCCATGGTCAAGATTTAATCAAAATTATTTTAAACGAAATTCTGTCGTTTTATTAACCTAAGATGCATGTCTAAATCATTGACGCCGTGTAAAGAGCATTCACAATGGAAGAGCCAAATTTTTATGCAAAATAGCTCTTCAAAACTCATTTTATCTAGTTTAGCTAATGAATTTTAAAGGCTTCCTACATCCGATAAGCTATATTTTTATCTATATCATTTAAATATTATTTTATTAAAAATTGTGAAAAAATATTCTCATAATTATCCCTTGAAAAGTGAAAAAAAGTTTTAGAAAAAAGAGAAAACATATGAGAAAAACAATAAAAAATAAAATGACTCCCTTGAAAAGTGTTGCTAAATGTAGGCTATATAGCTTATTTTTTTTGGCTCTTCTAATCAAATATCCATTTTGCTTTCTTTTTTTTTTTTTTTTTTTTTGCTAATCCAATGTAAAGTTTTTTACAAATATGATTAGCCATTTTAGATAAAAGCAACATTTAACTCTTTCATTGTGAATATGCTCTAACAGGAAGGCTGCCTTCTCTCAAATTTTATACCCTTAAGGTCCCTTATAATCACCCTCCAGCTCCAACAGAGCTTTAATGGCGGAGGACTACCAGGACTTCATTCTGTTGAACATGTGCAAGTATTCTCTTTCTCTCCCTCCAGATGGTAGACACCATAGTAGCCAAAGCCATTTTCGTACAATTGCAGCTAGAAATATTTCCTATGTCCTTAAGAACCCTGCTGTAGCATAGTCCGAGTTCTCTGAACTGAAACACTACCACGCCCACAGCCCACAGGATTATGAAAACCAGACAGGCACACCTTCTCTACGTTTCTATCAACTGTCTCTCTCTCGAAATTCTATCGGCCATGGAATACCCATCATGAAAGGGCAATAACTCACGAGTCCTCAGAGTCCGTGTAGTCCGCCATTAAAGCTCTGCTAGAGCTGGAGGGTGATTATAAGGATATAAAATTTGAGAGAAGGCAGAGACGTTTCCTACCCGTCACAGTCAATGATTCAGACATCTTAGGATAATAAAACGACAAAGTTTCGTTTAAAATGATTTTGATTAAATCTTGACCATTGCTTTTTTAACAGCATTACATAAGTCGGATCCTATTAAAGTAGGTTGAAAGAAATTTCCTCCAACCCAGTTTGGAAAAAATTTATGTCCTATTTTTAATTCATGTTTTGGTCCCTGTCGATAAAATATTTTGGTTCCGTTCCTATACGCAATACTTCTTCTCTTTTATTCACGTTTCTCATGTTGTGTCATTAGTTTTTCAAAATTGAATTAGTTGCTTAAGTTTTTCATAAATTAGGTCATTTCATTGTTTTTTATCCAATAATGTGACACTTGTTAAGCAACGTTAGCTTTTTTTTGCCACATCATATTAAAATAATAATAATT
The DNA here is from genome assembly GCF_901000735.1 of Corylus avellana. NCBI lineage: Eukaryota > Viridiplantae > Streptophyta > Magnoliopsida > Fagales > Betulaceae > Corylus > Corylus avellana. The sequence goes on along the minus strand of NC_081541.1, from coordinate 33,316,288 downwards.
TAATTTATTATAAAATAAATACTAAAAAAAAAAATCTGAAAGAAAAAGGGGATCAAGAGACATTCCCAGCCACCAACCCTACATTCCTAACTTGGAGGGGGTACAGCCACCAATCACCGTTGGGGGTGGGCGGAGTGCCACCCCAAGCAAATAGGACGGCTTGCAGCCACCTCCATTGCCTCAAATGTGCAAGTCACCTTAGCAATCTAAGTAGCTATCCGATGAATGTGAAAAATAATATTTGGTTCACATAGGAAATTAAGTCATTTTACCTTGGCATTCTAAGTAGCTAGCCGACGAATGTGAAAACTAGTATTTGGTTCACATAGTCGCATAGGAAAAGTCACTTTAATTACGTACCTTGGCATTCTAAGTAGCAAACCGACGAATGTGAAAACTAGGAGTTGGTTCACATAGACATCCTAACATGCAATTCATGCATGGAATTAGCTTTTGCATGGGAGGCTTGCACATCTCAGCATTATCTGAAAAGAATCTTACTTTTCATAAAACTGTGGTATATATGTTCCTACTAATTTTGTGATTAAGACATGTTCTTAATCAATAAGAAAAGACTTGGTTTTCTTGTTCCCCATTCTTGTCTAGCTACCATCATTCTTACTTCTACCACTTTTCTGTAATTACCAACTGCCGTACCGCAAGTTAGAGAGGGATGGGTGCCAGGAAGACTAAGCCATGGCTCTTATTTGTTCTGCTTCTAATATTGTCTTATTACAGAACATGCTTCTCCATAGCTGGTGATACCCTTTCACCAGGTCACTCTCTTTCTCATTCAAAGAGCGAGACTATATTATCTAAAGGTGACACTTTTGAGCTCGGTTTCTTCAAACCAGGAACTTCATTAAAAATCTACCTGGGCATATGGCATAAAAGGTTTGGCCAGAAGGACAATATTGTTTGGGTAGCAAATAGAGAAAACCCTTTGTCTCACCCATCTTCCTCAACACTTATCCTCTCAGAAGATGGCAATCTACTCCTGTTTCAACGTTCCTCCAAGGTCCCATTTTGGTCTACAAATTTGGCATTTCAGGGGCCAAATACAACTGAAGCAGTACTTGGTGATGATGGGAATTTTGTTTTAAGAGATAGGTCAAACGCGTCTTGTATATTTTGGGAGAGTTTCGACCATCCAACCGATACATGGCTGCCAGGTGCAAAGCTTGGGATCGATAAGGTTACTGGGAAACCACAGCAGCTCATTTCATGGAAAAATTCACAAGATCCAGCACCTGGTGTGTTTTCGTTGGGGTTAGACCCAAATGGAAGCAATCAATATTTCTTAGAGTGGAACAGATCCCAAATCTATTGGAGTTCTGGACTTTGGAATTTAACAACTTTCAGCTTTGCAAATGTTCCTGAGATAAGCCGGAATTCTCACTTCAACTATAATTTTGTGTCACATGAAAATGTAAGATATTTTACATATTCTATCCTTGATCCTTCTTCTTTCCGTTCTAAATTTGTGATGAAGTATACAGGAGAGATCACGCAAAACGTGTGGTTAGCTGGCCCTTGGGAATGGACTTTATATTGGCATTACCCGAAGAAACTATCTGATATCTATGCTTTTTGTGGTGCATTTGGGGTGTACCGTGAGAATTCCTCGAGCCCCTGTGAATGTCAAAAAGGTTTTGAACCATTTTCGATGGAAGACGTCAGCCTAAATGATTGGTCAGGTGGGTGTGTGAGGAAATCCCCTTTGCAATGTGAGAATAATACGTATGCTAATGGCAAAAAAGATTGGTTCATGAAAATATCAAACGTGCAATATTTGCCTCATTGTTCAAAACCATATTCGGCCGTGAGTGCTAGGAGATGTGAACAGGCTTGCCTGAAAAATTGTTCTTGCACAGCTTATGCTTATAATAGCAGCGGGTGTATGATATGGGAAGGAGCTCTTTTGACCTTACAACAACTCTCAGATGGTGGCGAAGCTGGACAAAATATCTATCTCAGACTTGCTGCTCATGAGCATCAAAATACCAAAGGTGAAAAATCTACACATGCAAATTTATTTCATCTTTTGTTTTGAACTAATATATAATTCATTCCTTGTTATCATAATCAGGCAAAAAATGGAAAGTATGGGTAGCTGTGCTGGTCCCCACAACATGCCTTATCTTATGCCTCTTCATTTGTTTTTTAAGCAAAGGAAAGCTCAAACAAATAGGTAAATGTAAATTAATGTTCTATCCAGATTGATATATGGTATTCAATAATAATGTGGGGGTGGCTGTGATATATGGTATTCAATAATACTGCAGGGTGGGTGTGTGGTGACAAATCATTTAAAGTGAATGTTAAAATAGCTTAATTAGAAAGAGTGGTCAAACTACCCAGTAGTTTTAAGGTGGCTTTGCCACCCCGTCTAGTTGAATATGTAGGTGGCTAAACTACTGTAGGCCTTTGGGAGTAGTTCGGCTACCCTTTCTAACCAAATCTAAGAATAAACGAATTACCCCCAAGGTCATTGGGCGGTTTTGGTCACTACCAACCACCCTAATAGCCACTTTCTTTCCTTTTTTCAATTTTTTTTTTTTTTTTCGCCTTTTTGTGGACCGTTCATTTAAAGTTTTTACATTCTAACCATACATAAAAATCACTTTCAAAAAGGTTATATGGAGTGCTACCTTAATTTAAGACATGAAAACTGTTAAGATAGTTAGATAGGGAGCTGTATGTTAACGGTGTTAATTTGGGAAAATGAATTACTAGCTAAATTATTAATATTTATGTGCGAAAATGACTAAAGAAACTTACTTACTTTTGGGTACTGGCATTGCTCATTGTGGCTGAACTTTGGTGAACCCATTGATGTCACCTCAATTGATTTTTCCTCTAAAGTGACAAATTCTTATCATTCTATATCAAACAGTAGAGAAGTCTTCAAGCAATAATCTACTATTATTTGATTTCGATTCTGAACTCCAAGCGATCAATGACGGAATGAACACCAACGGTAATTTGAAGAAAAGAGAAAACAAGGATGCGGAGTTACCACTTTTTAGTTATGAAAGTGTATCAGTTGCAACCAATAATTTCTCACCTGCGAAAAAGCTTGGAGAAGGAGGTTTTGGACCTGTTTATAAGGTATGCTTTATTTTCCTGATGAATGTGATTTAAACATTAGTGATGTAATACCCCAGTCCCATATTAAAAAAAAAGGGTAGTCCACATAGAGTTGTTACAATTAAGAAATCAAATACCCCAGTCCCATATTAAAAAAAAAAGGTAGTCCACATAGAGTTGTTACAATTAAGAAATCAAACATTAATGATAAACCTTCATGAAAATTTAACGAGCTTATGGTTCTCTTTCATAGGGAAAATTACTCAAAGGGCGGGAAATTGCAGTGAAGATGCTATCAAAAAGATCTGGACAAGGAATTGAGGAGTTCAGAAATGAGACAATACTAATTGCAAAACTCCAGCATAAAAATCTTGTCAGAATCTTAGGTTGTTGTATCGAACGAGATGAAAAGATATTAATATATGAGTACATGCCAAATAAAAGTTTGGACTTCTACCTTTTTGGTGAGTGCATGTTTATGTATTTGCATATATATTTTCCTCTCACGTGTTTCTAGGTTCTTAAGTACTAATTTCTTTGGTAGTACTATTTAAATAGATCCAACCAAGAAACAGATGTTAGGTTGGGAGACACGCATACACATTATTGAAGGGATTGCTCAGGGGCTTCTTTATCTTCATCAATATTCAAGATTACGAATCATACATAGAGATCTAAAACCAAGTAACATTCTCTTGGATAGTGAAATGAATCCAAAAATATCAGATTTTGGCATGGCTCGAATAGTTGAAGGCAATGAAACACAAGCAAACACAAACCGAATTGTTGGAACTTAGTAAGTATGCAACTTGTTTTACATCTGATATTTGCAATTACCAGTTAAATTCTTTTAGCATGGCTACTAATAGATTCATTTACTAAATTTTGGAATACAGTGGCTATATGGCTCCTGAGTATGTTATGGATGGTTCGTACTCAATAAAGTCTGATGTTTTTAGCTTTGGAGTATTGGTACTAGAGATTGTGAGTGGGAGGAAGAACATTGGCTTCTATAACAACGAATCACCCAATCTTCTTAGATATGTATGTAGTTTTTACACTCCTAAATTTATTATGTTTTACATTAATCTTATAAATTAAAATGCTATTAGTTTTTAATTAAATTAAATGAAACCAGGCTTGGGAGTTGTGGAGAGATGATCAAAGTTTGGACTTGATGGAGCCAACAATAAGATATCCTTCTCCCCCTTATGTTCTTTTGAGATTCATTAACATTGGTCTTCTTTGTGTCCAAGAAAGTCCGACTGATCGACCTACCATGCCTGATGTAGTCTCAATGATTAGCAATGAACATGCACCTCTACCTACACCCAAGCAACCAGCATTTACCACGGGCCGGAATATGGACATAAATTCATCAATTGACAATGCAGGAAATTGCTCAAAAAATAGCGTAACTTTTTCAACAATGGAAGCCCGATGACTGATTCGTATATCAAAGAAAATAAATGTTGTAGAATCGATCTTTCTATTTGACTTGTATGCACACTCTTCTACTACATACTTGTCTCTAAGGAACAACTTCAGTAATTGTTATTTCATTTTAATTAGTTATTAATAGTAGCATTTTAGCCACTCATCACTTATCTTTTCTGTTATTTATATTTTTTTATATATATAATTAAGCTAACCCACCTTGAACACGTCACAATTTCTCTACATCCCAGCTATAAAAATCTCATCACAATGAGCCCATAATTTCCCAAACAACATTACAACATGTAGGATGCTCACACAACCACAAAGCACCATTATTCTAAACCATAGTGCATATATAGAATGTCATTAAGGTAAAGTAAGGAATTTGAGGTGGGAAAGGAGGAGGAACTAGTGTGGGAGATACCAAGCCCACTACCATTACCCTACTGCCATTGTCTCATTCCCATTGTATGGTTCCTGTATGGTCCATTTGTCCAAATCATGTGTGATATGGATATTAGCCCCTCTGTCTGCTAGCAAGTGATCTTCATCTTGGACAACATTGGCTTGGCCTACCAAGGCAGCAAGATCTGATGGTGAATGGCGCCCTTGGAAGGCATAGTCCATTCAATGGAAACAATCTAATGCTTGGTGATTAACTCTGCCACAGATTTGACAAAGGATCCTCTTGGATGAGCCAGGATTAGAAGCTGGGGCTTTGGTGAAGTTGCTGGGTGGTCCTCTGGTGAAGTTGCTTGGTGGTCCAGAGTAAGGTCTGCCTTGAGAGATGCCAGCAATGGAATGGTAGGGTTTCTTCTGAGGAAAGTTCCTGGATGAAGGGAATTGTTTTTTGAAGTTGCTGTTGTGCTTGGCTGGCGATCTCTGAGAGAACATAGCAAAGGAGGTGTGTTCAGTAGTGTCTGTTTGATACTTCAAGAGTTGTTCATGTCCCAAAAGTTGGGATTGAAATTCTTCAAGGGTCATTGACTTATCCTTGGTAAGCATGGAAAAAGTCATGACAAAGGCATTGTAGGTAGGGCTCAATCCTCCAATGATATAGGAGATTAGATCATCATCTATAATTGGATTACCAGCAATAGCTAGCTGGTCAGAGAGAGACTTGGCTGTGCGGATGAACTCAGCACAAGTCTTGGAACCTTGCCTCAGGGTCTACAATTGTCGTTTGAGTTGTGTGACATGAGATTTTGATCGTGAGGCATAGCGGGTAGCCAAAACAACCCAAACTTGGGCTGATGTTTTGCAGCCATAGACTATGGGAACAACTTGAGTGGTTAAAGTTGCAATGAACTAGTTAAGTATGCATTGGTCTTTCTTTTCCCAAAGGGTGTATTCTGGATTCAATACTTCAGGTAGTGTTTTGTCAGAAGCAGGGATGAGTTTTGGTGGGCACGGCTCGGAGCCATCAGCAATGCCCATCAATCCATTTGTCTTCAAGATGGGTTCAAATTGAAACACCCAGGGATGAGTTTTGGTGGGCACGGCACGGAGCCATCAACAATGCCCATCAATCCATTTGTCTTCAAGATGGGTTCAAATTGAAACACCCAGGGATGAGTTTTGGTGGGCACGGCTCGGAGCCATCAACAATGCCCATCAATCCATTTGTCTTCAAGATAGGTTCAAATTGAAACACCCATCCTTGGTAATTGTTGTCATCCAATTTGAATTGACAAAGGTGTGCAATATTAGGCATAGAGAAAGCAAGGGCAGATGAGCTTGATTCGGAAATGGAAGAGAAGGGAAGAAAGTATAGAGAAGGTGTTAACCGAGAGGCTCTGACACCAAGTAAGATTGCAAGGAAAACTTGCTTTTAGGCGGAATAATATCTGCTGCTTTCTCATTGACTATAAATAAACGAAGAGATACAAGTATAATCAAACATCAAGATTATCTAAATAATCTTGATGTGATAGTTATTTAAGAGGATAATTATATTGGAAAACTATTTTAATATAAACACAGATGTTGTGATTGAATGCAAACAGACTTCTTTGGAGTGATCTGTTTGCATTTAATAACAATACCATAAGTAGGAGCTTCTGTAAAATTAGATAACCCATAGCTTCTCTGGTTCCGAGGAGCAACCAGAGAGATTCGTCCACAACCTCATCCAGACAGGATTGCAGACGAGAGCAACAAGAGAGGCTCGTCCACAATCTCGTCTAGACGAGATTGCAGACGAGAGGATCACAGGGAATCACAGAGAGGTTCATCTGTAATTCCGTTCAGGCAAAATTGCAGACGCACTATATACTACTGATTGACTTGACACTTCTGCTATGTAATGTTATAATGCTCTTCCTTACCACAAAATGCATTGAACCCAAGAGTACAGACGCCATTGTACAACGTTGAACGTATCGCACTAAAAAAGAAGAAAAATTAGGTATGTCTGAAAGAGGAAGGAGAGGGAGAGAGAGAAAAAGTTATTTTTTTGTGAATAAAGAATAAAAGACAGGAGGATAGAACAAATTTTTTGTTTTCTTTTTTTATTATTATTAAATAATGTTTTTAAGAGAGCCGCGCCCCAATTATGGGATCTATTATAATTCAATGGCATTTTAAGAAATTTGTAGAGAAGCAAATGCAGTCAATATTTTGGAAAATTTTATTTTAAAAAAGTCAATTCTTATGAACAGAACTAAATTCAAGATCTTAAAGGAGCAGAAAAGAACAAAAGAAATCTCATTTTCACACCAAAAAAATAAATAAATAAATTATCTTCTTCTATAAGTGCATAACAAAATAGAAAAACACTAGTGAGATAGCACAATCTATTGCGCAAGAGCCGTGGCTTAGACAAATTTTCTCCTTGAAAAGTCTTCCTTTTATTATAAGGCATTAAGTCCGTCAAAAAGCAAACTCCAAAATCGACTTGGAGAATGACTCAAAATCGGTGCTGAAAAGAATTCCAAAACACAATGGAATTAGGAAGACAGCTAGGCCCCACTACTTAGACTTGAGTAATTCAAGTCATACCACAATCGTAAGAGATAATTACAATTAAATAATGAAATCAATTACAACATATCTGACCACATTTTCTAACACAAAATACAATACGATCACAATGCTTCCGTTTGTGCTTAAAAATAAAATAAATTAATTAATTAATTAATTAATAATCATGTAGACTCTAATGTGTAACAAATTTTAAGATCAAATTCACCCTTAAAAATCGGCTTGCAAAGAAAATATGTTCCATAACTTACATACATCTAGTTCAAATTACACTTAACCAATATAGGACACTTGAATAGTAACATTCTACCACTCTTCTGAATCTTACCTCAACGACTATTCGGTAGTAACTATTTTCCTTTTAACAGCTTGATTCATTTATCAGTATTCAATAATTTAATACTGTGTTCATACATAAAACATCGCCTATAGATCGCTTTCTTCGTAACTCAAACAAGTAATGTGTTATATGCCAAACTTCAGATAAAATTCAGTATGAAAACCTACTTTGCAAAAAATAAAAATTATAAAAATAAATAAATAAAATAAAAAGAAAAAGAAAGGTCTACTTATACACACTTTGTTAAGAATGTACTTATCCAACGTGAAATACATAGAATATTAGAAGTGTTCCGAGCAGTTTCTGTCAGAGACAAAGGAGAGAAAAGTGTTCGACTTTAATCAGCATCAATCAGCACTGTGCTTAGATATGTTTCCGAGAAGGATTATAGGCCATTCGTCAAGGCAACCGGCTGGGAGCAGCCTTGCTCACAAGGAAAGTTCCAAGTTTTCTTGTTCTCATTCATGTCTGTCATCATTATTCCTCTGGCTACCTATACGACAAAGTTATGGCTCTTATTTGCTCTGCTTCTTGTCCTGTCTCACTACAGAGCATGCTTCTCCATTGCAGGAGATACCCTTTCAACAGGTCAGCCTCTTTCAGTGAAAGAAACCATAGTATCTGAAAGTGGCAACTTCGTACTCGGTTTCTTCAGACCAGGTACTTCCTCAAAAATATACCTGGGCATATGGTATAATGATTTTGATGTCAAAGATTTTGTTTGGGTGGCAAACAGAGAGAACCCTTTGTCTGTGGCATCTTCATCAAGACTTGAACTCTCTGAAGATGGCAATCTACTCCTGCTTGAAGGTTCCTCCAAGACACCATTTTGGTCAACAAATTTGGCCCTTCCCCTGAAGAACTCAACTGAAGCAGCACTTGGTGATGATGGAAATTTTGTTTTAAGAGATAGTTCGAACCAAAATACTATTTTTTGGGAGAGTTTCGACCATCCAACCGATACATGGCTGCCAGGTGCAAAGCTTGGAATCGATAAGATTACTGGAAAATCGAAGCAGCTTATTTCATGGAAAAATTCAAACGATCCTGCCCCAGGTATGTTCTCGTTTGGGTTGGACTCGGATAGAAGCAGTCAACTTATCTTGGAGTGGAACAGATCCCAAGAGTATTGGAGCTCTGGATTTTGGGATGGAAAATATTTCAGCATATTCCCTGAGATGGGGAACAATAAAATCTCCAACTTCATATTTGTGTCAAATGAAAATGAGAGTTATTTTACTTATTCTATCTCTAATAGCTCATTCAGATCCAAATTTATCATGAACTCTTCAGGAGAAATCCAGCAACTGGCGTGGTTGACTGGCCCTTCGGTTTGGAATCCGCTCTTGTCTCAGCCGACAGAACTGTCTGATGTCTTCTCTTTGTGTGGCGCGTTCGGAGTATGTCATGAGAATTCTCCAAGTCCTTGTGAATGTCTAGAATTTTTCGAACCATTTTCGATTGAAGACACCAGAGTAGATGATTGGTCGGGTGGTTGTGTGAGGAAAAACCCTCTGCAGTGTGGCAAAGAAGATGAGTTCATGCAAATAAAGAACGTTAAATTGCCTGCAAATGCCAAAGAATATACGGCAGTGAATGGTTGGAATTGTGAAGTGTTTTGCTTGAATAATTGTTCTTGCACAGCTTATGCTTATAACAACAGCGGGTGTATGATATGGGAAGGAGCTCTTTTGAACTTGCAGCAACTCTCATATGATGGCGGACAACATATCTATATCAAAATTGCCGGTGATCAGCATCAAAGCACCAAAGGCAGGATGAGAAATATGAAATCTACACAGATTTATGTTATCTGAATACTTAAATTCTTGATTATGGTCGAGTTAATATTGATTTTTTATCATCATAATCAGGTAACAAATGGAAAGTATGGGTGATTGTAGCCGTGCTGGTCCCTGCAACAGGGCTTGTCTTATGTCTCTTCTCCATTTGGTTTTTAAGGAGGAAGCTCAAACGCAAAGGTAAGTGAAATGGGAATGAATTATTTGCCTTTGTGTACTGACATGGCTCATAGTGATTGAACTTTACAGAAGCGCTGTCCCCTGTTTAATTGATTTTATCAGACAGAGCACTAGAGTATTCACTGAAGTGACAAAGCCTTATCATTGTATATGAAACAGGAGAGGAGGTTTCAAGCAATGATCTACTGTCATTTGATTTCAATACTGAACTTCATGCAATTAATGATGGAACAAACACCAAAGAGAATCTGAAGAAAATGGGGAAGAAGGATGTTGAGTTACCGCTATTCAGTTACGAGAGTGTGTCGGCTGCAACTAAAAATTTCTCGGCTGCGAATAAGCTTGGAGAAGGAGGTTTTGGACCTGTTTACAAGGTATGTTTCATTTTCCTGATGAATGTGCTTTGAACACTATTAAGAAAACTGACATTAATGGTAAACCTTTATGAAAGTTTAAAGAGCTTAAGGTTTTCCTTGATAGGGGAAATTACTTAGGGGGCAGGAAATTGCAATAAAGATGCTTTCAAAAGGATCTGGACAAGGGTTCGAGGAGTTCAGAAATGAGACAATACTAATTGCAAAACTCCAGCACAGAAATCTTGTCAGACTGTTGGGTTGTTGTGTCGAGCAAGATGAGAAAATATTAATATACGAATACATGCCCAATAAAAGTTTGGATTTCTATATTTTTGGTGTGTACATGTTTCATCATCTTGATGCTCTTTTATTTTTGTGCATGTACATCTTGGTACTTCTAAAATTTTCTAGGTTTTTTAGCACTAATTTTCTTAGTTTTGCTGTTTAAACAGATCCAATCAAGAAAAAAATGTTAGATTGGGATGCACGCATACGCATTATTGAAGGAATTGCTCAAGGGATTCTTTATCTTCATCAACATTCAAGATTACGAATCATACATAGAGATCTAAAACCTAGTAATATTCTCTTGGATAGTGAAATGAATCCAAAAATATCAGATTTTGGCTTGGCTCGAATAGTTGGAGGCAATGACACACAAGCAAACACACATCGAATTGTCGGAACTTAGTAAGTATGCAATCAATTTCAAATCTAATATTTGCAAAGGAAGTTGTAATGCCCTAACAACACGCTATTTGCAATTCTTAGTCAAATTCACTTAGCAAGCTACTAATAAAGTCGTTTGCTAAACTTTGAAATACAGTGGTTACATGTCTCCGGAATATGCTATGGAGGGTCTGTATTCGATAAAGTCTGATGTTTTCAGCTTTGGAGTACTGTTACTAGAGATCGTGAGTGGCAAGAAGAATACTGGCTTCAATAAGAACGAATCACTCAATCTTCTTATATATGTGTGTTGCTTTTATACCCCCACAAGTTCTTTATGCAGTAGTCTTTTCAATCTAAATACTTAGTTTTTTAGTAAAATTTACAATAATTTAAAATAACAGGCTTGGGAGTTGTGGAGAGATGATTGAAGTTTGGACCTGATTGATTCAACAATAGGGTATCCTTCTTCTACTTCTATTATGTTGAGATTCATTCACATTGGCCTTCTTTGTGTCCAAGAAAGCCCCGTTGATCGACCTACTATGCCGGATGTACTCTCGTTGATTAGCAATGAACTTTCACCTCTACCTACACCCAAACAACCTGCATTTGCCACCCTCCTGAATACGATGTACACAAATTCAACACTTGGCGGTGAAGGAAGTTGCTCATCAAACAACATCACTATTTCGGAAATGGAACCTCGATGACTTTTTCGTATATCAAAGTTATATATATATATATTTGTTGAATAGACTTTTCTATCTTATTTGTGTGGATATCGATATGCTTCATACTAGTTACTGAGGCAGCGAAGGCCGAGTTGGCAGCCAAGCTTGAGGCCTTGGATAAGCTTTGGGTCGAGCCTGAAGCCGATGGGGCTTGGTCGACTAGAATGGAAGCTGGGCAGAAAGATAAGTGTAAGGCCACGAATAAGCTTCAACATTTTTCTTACATACACTTTTGGTTTTTGTTGTGTTGGAATCTTTCTCAGCTGTGTAAGGAACAATATTTGTGATAATACTTTTTGAAAGATATTTTGGAATATCTTTTCTGTGTTCTTTTTTGTATTTTGTTGGGTACAAGTTAGGTTTTGTTTAAAGGTTTTGTAAGTATAAATTACTTGTAATTTTTAATCTTCTATATTTGATCGATTTTTTAGGTTTAACTGCTTTGAAACAATTTTACTTTTAAAGAATTTTTCAAAAGTTTTCTACTTCGTTATCACTCTTGTATACCAATAATACTATTTGAGAGGATTTATAACTTTTTGGACAAAAATCTCCTATAAACTGTGAGAAGTACATACTTTCTTATTAATAAAGCATTCAAGAAGCACATGCTATTATATATATGCTAATAGACACATGTCAGTTTTAAAGATTTCGCCCAACACAGTTTGTAAGAAATTTATTTCTTAAGTTTTTCAAGATAGATAGAGACCAAAGAGGCATTTTAGGAGCTTTATGGTGAAGAAGCCTTCAAAAGTTGACATCCATTTACTAAAAATTTTATCAATAATTTTTCCTTTTTTTTAACAAAACTTAGATACAAAATTAGTATATAAATTTCCTACAAAATGGATTATAGAAATTCTTTCAACCCAGTCTTTAAAAGTGTCATGTGTCCCTTGTGCATGTGAGAAGTACATGCTATTAAAACAAAAAAAAAAAAAAACATGTTTCTCACATGTTAAGAAATACATAACACTTTTAGAGACTAAATTAGAAGAATTTTCCTACAACTCAGTTTGTAAGAAAATTTTGTCCAAAACGTAATATTTTTGAAATCAAAATCAAAACAACTTTCTAAACCGAAACAATGAATTTTTTTTTCTTTTCTTTTCTTTTCTTTCTTTCTTTTTTTCTCAATCAGCATACTGCTATGAATTTATTTATCATCAAATGTTCCCTGTTTGGGGAAACTTTCTAATGAATAGAGTAACAAACAATTACAAGAAAAACAAATACTAGAGATTATCTATCACCTTTTGCTTTGGGGAAACAAACACTAGAGATTATCTAGCCCCTTATGCTATTAGCCTCATAGAGACAACGAAGAATGAATATAACCTGTCACTTAGCAGCTAGCTCAAAATGATCTGCCCATCTGGATAATAGACTGCAGTCTGCAAGCAAGAATATTGCGCTTAACATCCTTGTCAACTTCATCAATTTCCTTTCTCGTGTATCAAGATACGGATTCCAAAACTAAGCAGCTTTGAGCTTCCCCAGTTCATAGGGGGTCATATCATCGGAGTGCAGCATGCCATTTGGAGAAAGAAGGCGCCGGAGTGCAAGGAAAAACCGGGCCTGAAAGAAGATATGTTGTTGGAGATAAGTCCAAATCAAAGATTTTTGCATGTAGGAGTTGTCAGGATGTTAGCTAGTCTTACCCATTGAAATCCCACAAGTGCAGCCCAACAACCTGTCAAACCATATCCTTTTACAAGCTGGTAACAAGAAGCAGACAGCAATGTTAAGACATAAAAGGAAAACCGAAGTGATTTTTTTTATAAAAAAAATGGGTCTTCAGTGAACCAAGAAATAGATCTCTACCAGCAGTAGAAGAGCACCCAAAGAAAAGCATCCGCTCATTGATAAGCTAATAAATTTTAGTTCCCGTCCAGCCTGCATCATAAAAAAGATAGAATGACGCTATATCAAAAGTTTCAGCAATGTCTTACGCAATTGAGTGCTCCACTGCACTAATTGGAATCATAACATTTCGCCAAGTAGGTTAGGACTAAGCAGCATATGGTGATCGAATTTTGAGTTCTTTGCTTTTCGTTTCTCCTGGTAATCCGAATATAGCATATTAACTTCTTTTCTAGGGCAATATTATATACCTTCCCAGGTAGCTCCAATACAACTTAATTAAAAAGAGCACAAGGCTTCCAAAGGTACCAAGATTCTTGCAAACCTAAGGGGTATGACTGAAAATGAATGATTACAATGAGCTAAAAAGCCTACACTCCCCCTTAGGTACACCATAGACGTGGATGTTTGTGTTTAGTGTTGGAAATTCTTGGTCCAAACACATGTATCAGGCATGCAACTGAAAGACTGAATTGAAGAAAATGACTGAATTGAAGTCATCAAACATACCAGCAATGTCCCCTCAAGGCTATGAGTACAAGGTGTCACAGCTAATGAAAAAAAGAATAGAATCAACACTTTGTGCATCTGCATGGACACAACAATTAGGTAATATTACAATCTGTCAGTAACATAAAAAACGATTATTTCTACATGACTATTTCTAAGAATATTTCACCTTATTATAGTCGTTTTCTCCAACTTTAGCTCTATTGTTGTAAACAATGTAAATACTTTCTCATGACTAAATAAATAAATCCATCTACCGGTGGGTGACAACAGAAATGTAATAATCCATCCAAAGACAGTTACAGAAATACGAGGATCATCAAATCAGCATTTCTGGCAATTATTTTATTTTTTAAAATAAGGGCACCCAAAATTACCTAAATTTTAAAAAATGGGACACAAGTACCATGGGTATAAGTGGCACAAATTTTGGTTATCTGACAACATTATCTACAGGCAATTGAGTTTATAAAGCAATTATCACATCCCATTTTTGCAGTATATATTTGGTGCAAAGCTCCAAAAATTATAAACTCACAACCAAGGAATATGACCTTCCATTGCTAATTGTAGCACAACATGATTATTATGCATAAGAACATAATGTTGAAAATGTAATAAATATACTTTTACAAGTTCAAAATTTGTGAACTAACCTCTTGTATGACATTAGGATCATGTGTAAAAATTTTGGGAAACAACCAAGGAACAAACGTTCCGATAGTTCCTATTGCTAATCCAAGTATAGCTCCAATAATCATCAGCGACTTTAGTAACATTCGAGCCTGTATGATATCATAAACCTTTTAGAATAATTTCAACAAAAAGAATTCCATATAGAGGCAGAATTTATAGAATTTGTATTAAGTAGTAATAATATATATGTGGCATATCCATCAGAGCAAAGAAAAAGCTAACTCTTCATAATGATATATCCTGACCAAACACTTCTTGGATGTTTCATGGGGTGTAGTGGTAAGTTATACAACCAAGTTATAAGGTACAATAGCGGAAGCATCAGCAAATTAAAGATGAACATCACTGACCTTCTCCAAACTTCGGTTAACTCCGTTTAATAACTCTGGCATGAATGATTGTGCAGTTTGAGAGAGAGGTTCACCCCATACCACACACATACCGTACATTTGAATCATGACCTAGAATGGTTTGTACATTGTAAATTTCCATTAGTTCATTACAGATAGGAAGCACAACAATGATGAAATAACTGTAACCACCATGTTAAGTAGAACAAACCTGATGAGCTGCAACCGTATTTGTGCCCATAGCTGTAGCAAAATATGTCATGAGAGAATAGAAAGCCACCTAAACATCAGAAACACAGAGATGCATAAATTTATTCCCACATGAGAAGATATAGCAATAGAGTCGAGTAAAATGTAACAAACCTTTGAGAACATTGTTACAAACACTGGAGCAGCAATCGCAAATATCTGCAGAAATTCACTGGGTGATGGAATAGAGATGGCAAAAGCGCTAAATCCTTTCTTGTCCAGAGCTTCAATCATCATATAAGCTGCAATAAGCTGGAATATATTACATTGGTTAGTTTATAAAGCCAGCCATCTATACTACTTGTTGAAATGTCCATTCAACATACTTGTGATGCCATTGTTGACCATGCTGCGCCAGTTATACCAAAACGTAACATATTGCACAGGACTACGTGACCCAAGCCATTAACAGCACTGGCTACCACCAAAGCCTTCAGAGGTCCCACGGAATCTTTCATGCCAAGACTGGGAATTAGAAGAAGAAAATATCAAACCACAATATGTAAAAGTAAGAATTGGTCACATTGGAGGCTCTAATTGCATACAACTATTATATGTGGGGTAAATATTTTGGCACCAAATTGGGGGTTGAGAGGGACAATATTTCTCTTGTAAGCTTTATATGCATCTTATTATTACTCTTTCTTCACCCCACAGGAGCTTCTTACTTGCCAGGATAGGATACTAACAGTTAAACTTACTGTTAGAGAGAACACATCAACTCTTCCTACTCTTTTCCAGTCTCTCTCTCTCTTCCTTTTTAATTTCCCTATCTTTGTAATCCTTCGAATCAAGCCTAAGGATCATCACTAATTTGGTTGTTAAAATTATTCAACAACTTACAGAAAGGAGAACTAATTAAGTAGACCCAAAAACATAAAAACACGGATGAAATCTGCCCATGTAGGCCATGTCAGGAGAATTTGCTGTGTAAAGAAAAACACACAGCACTAAGTAGCTATTTTATATGTAACAAGATTGATATGGTAATACATAGAAGCTCAAATATGTGCAATAATAACTCAGAAATTATTATAAAACAATCACACTAAGACACTGCCAACATATAAGAAGATCATGCATCAGAAAAGAAATATATATTATATAATATTTGCACCTTGCACTTTGAGCAACCAACCCAAAAAGAATTGCAGGCCACGCCAAGCCTCGAATCTACCAACAAAAAAGATAATATTCAGTTAAAAAGTCCCTAGAAGGCAGTAAGCAGAGACTATACTAAGTTACTAACAATCAATGGTAGAAGTCATGGAAAAATGCCAGACGGAAGAATATTAAAAGAAGCATGTACTCAAGCAGATAATAGACTTGTTCAGAACAATAGGAATTGCAAGTATAGAATTTTCTCAATATATCGTTGTTCAAGAACAAAAAAAAACGTTTAGAGATGGAAATCAATTTTGCTGTCAACTTCTTTCCAATATTGATGGTGGGACAAAAAACAATAAGCAGCAACTTAGAGCTAGCCAATATGTGGATGCCAACCTTACATAAAATAAATATCGACAGCGGGAAGGGATATAATCGATTTTATAAGGCAAAGGAATAATCGAGTTGTATATTAGAAAAAGAACAGATAAAAAATTTTATGGAAAAGGAAATGAACCTGGACATATTTGCTTGCTGCAGGCACAATATGCACATTCTTTGGCCCAACAAAAGCTGACAAAATAAAAAAAGGAAACAATATCAGCAAATTCTTCAGTCATTTGATGGCCTCTGCTATATATTTGCTCTATTGCCTGTTCTTATTGACAAAATAAAGTGGTGAAAATGAGTATATGACCGACTGCACCATATCTGTCCAGTTATTCAAAGTAACTAAAAGAAG
The DNA here is from genome assembly GCF_901000735.1 of Corylus avellana. Lineage (NCBI taxonomy): Eukaryota > Viridiplantae > Streptophyta > Magnoliopsida > Fagales > Betulaceae > Corylus > Corylus avellana. The sequence goes on along the minus strand of NC_081541.1, from coordinate 33,299,175 downwards.
CACCAATCTTTATTACCAGTTAGTGCCCATGAACCCAAGAACTGTGTAAACAGAAGCATCAAAGTCCCACAAGTCAGCCCAACAAAGAGCAAGATCGATATTTGATGCTGCACTTGATTTTTATCCTGCATCAATACTATCTAGTTAAAAAAGTGCATCGTAGAACTTAAAATATCAAAAAGGAACTGATTTTCATCATCAATACGCCTTCATGTTTTAACCAGCAGAGAGTATGCAACTAAAAGAGAGTGCTATTTCATCTATATATATATATATATAGACACACACACACACACACATGATGTTGTGAAAAACATAATGGAGCCATTCAAAATCCAGAGGCAACCCAGATCTCGACTCAATGGCCTTATGTCTAAGAAGGATCAGATGAGCACGGAACATATATTAGAAATTCCAGACATGACAATGCCAATTAAGGCGTTTTTCCTTAAAGTGCACATCAAGAGTGCATATTATGTGTCAGCGTAGGAATTTCATTTAACAAGGCATTACAAACTTGTTTAAAACATCAATGTCTTTGTAAATTCACCAGAATTCTTGGATCAATATTATGCTGCAAAAACAATAAAATGCCTTTTAACAGCTCAGAGAACTAACCCGTTTGGCAAGCGCAGTGGCGACCATATTTGAAGTGGCAATTGAAAGGAACATGAACAAAAGATTCATATTATCGCAAAAGACCGTTCCAGGACCTGCCCATTAATTCAAAAACGCCATCAAATTGATCTACCTCCCCAACTCAAAAAACAAATAAATACCATCCTCCATTCAACCACTACGAAAAACAATAGGATAGAAACGAAATACTCCAATAAAACACCAATAAACCGATATAAATCTCAACTGAACTAAGCCAATTATATATATATATATATATATATATATTGCTGTGCTAAACACCAAGCAATAAAAAGTCAACTTCAATTGGCTTCTTTCCCTAAATTTTCCCAGAAACCAAACAGAAAATTAAGAACTTCTTTACAAACTTTCAAATTGAAAAACCTACCTAAAGCAGCAAGCTCGGTTGAGCTTCCCCGACCGATCACAGCCGTGGAGATGAGACTCATCAAGGGTGCACAGATCCAGAGCCCCGTGGCGGGCCCCGAGAACATCATAATCTCCTTCATCTTGCTCCATATGCTCTGAGTCTCCAACTCCTCCCTCTTCGATCCCACGACACTGCCATTGCCAATATTGCCATTGCTATTGCCATCACTCTCGCTGGCAATAGCTTCGAGCTCGACATCTTCGAGGAGTTCATTGCTCTGGCCACCAACGCAGGCGGCTACCAACCTACTGCGGCGAATCTTCTCCGGAGAGATGCGAATGCTCGGCGGAGCGATGGGGTTGCTGAGGCGGCGAGATGAGAGTTGGGTGTTGAAGGAAATTGAAGCGCGAGAGAGCCGTCGTTGAAGATTGGGGTTTTGGATGGGAGTGAGGGAAGGGCGAGCTAGGGTTTTGAGCTGCATTTTGTGCTGGTAATATTGAGGTGGAGAACAGTACTGCGCTCTGTGAGAGAGCGAGAGAGGAAGTTGAGGTCGTTGAAGGGAAAGAGAAATGGACATGGGCGGTTTATAACTTTATTTGATTCTAAATTGAATTTTTGAAAGAGCTGAAGCCGACTAAAATATTTGGCGGCTTGGTTTTGTTTGGCTCCCCTCCGGTAAAGGAGCAAGTGACATGGCGTGTCCAAAATGGATAGACGGAGGATTGAGATAGCCAATAATTAGCTGATTACATGGAATATATCTGTTCAAATAGGGATATTCTTTTTTTCATTCTACAAACCATCTCTTCACCATCCCCACTCTCTTTAACTTTTTAAAAAAAAAAAACTCAAAATGGTAAAGTGAAGAGATGGTGGGGAGATGTTTTGTAGAATGCATTGTAACATTTCTCGTTCAAATAAATTTGAGTTGCCCAATCGCTAATTTAAGAGTAACGATAGAAGGAGGACTAGAGTTATCACTCTAAGGCCTCCTTATATCATTACTCTTTATCCAAATAGATAAGTCTCATATAAACTCTTCGAATTAACTGCTCTGTGAATCTTTTTTCATGAAAATTGAATTTTTTTATTATTTCCTGCTCAAATTATAGAAGATTCTGATCCATCAATTACCGAGATGGGATTGCTTCAATCAATTGCATATGCTTACTTTATCATTTGTAAATTATAAGGGATTAAAATGATGCATGTGTTTTACTACTCTTATGAATTTCTATACTTTTTTTTTTTTTTTTCTATTCAGATTCTGAGGAAAAGGAAACGAAAAAAAAAACTACAATAAGAAAGCCAAAAAAAAACAAATTATAAATGTGGGTCTTTGCTACTCTTAATTCTCAAAAAGAAAAAAAATGAGAGTTATCGGGAATGCTTTAAACACAAGGTGAAAAGCGGCCCATTTTGCAACCTAATATACCTAAAAATTGATACATTTAGAGACCTTAGAAACGGTCCAAGAACTTAACAAAAGAGTTACATGCGTCAGTCAGCTATAACAGGAACACAATGTCAATCCGAGAAAAGATGCACTTGATTAATAGCCAAAATAGAGAGCAAAGAGTCTCCTTCACAAGCAGTTTCTATACTTGGATGATAAGAAGGATCTATTATCACATCATTTAATTTTGAGATATGCTAAAATCTAATAAAAATTTAATATTTTGCCTATAAAAGTTTATGTGGCAAGATGCCACATCATTTTCTTTTGAGATATGCTATAGTGCAATAAAAAGACTATTTTTGACCCATAAAAGTCTTAGGTGGCAAATCCATCAATGGGTGAGGTCACAGAAACTATAGATGGGGCATTAACCTCTTGCCATCTAGGACTTTTATGGGCCAAAAATGGTTATTTTATTGCATTATAACATTTCTCTTTTATTTTTGTTTTATCTTTTTCTCTCCATAAAAAATATGATGTGGCATCTTGCCACATAGACTTTATGAGCAAAATATAAAATTTTTATTAAATTATAGCATTTCTCTTTAATTTTAGTGCTGATGTGACACCGTGCAATTGCTTGTGCCTGTAAACGGACCAAACTTCACCGGATAGATTGTGACGGCTCGCGGCTTGGCTTGCTCGGCCCATTTACATACTAGTCCAACAACCTTCTCTTACGCTTTCCCAGCTCCATCTAACTGCCAAAGGACATGGGGCTCCGATCTTATGCCCACGTGCCCAGCTGCAATTCCAAGTGGACTCCTCGGAGACAGTAGGATCTACAAGTGGTCAAGCTCAGGAGGAAAGATGCTGACATGGAAAACCCACCAATGATTCCATGCAATTGCAAATTTATCACATCCACGCTGTCACTTTCCATTGGTTCGTTGCTATAATGTAACCAAAACTGTAACTAAATTTCAAACGTATACCTTATCAACCACTTTCCATTTCTTTAACCACCCAAAATAGGATTTAATCTCCTGCAATTTTAAAAGAATTGTATATTTTTAAATTATAAAATTTAATTCATTTTTAAGCATCGAAATGCTTGAAAAACGTCACGTGTTAATGTTGTCGAGACAACCAAAAAGAATTTCTCTCCTAAAAAGCTTCTTTTTTTTTTTTTTTCATTTTTGCAAAGACGTTTCTTCTTCAAATTAACCAAAAGATAGTTTTTTGCTTAATAAAAGTGTATTTACAGCATAGATAGCAAGAACTTAAATTTTTGGGTTCTTGCTATCATGATATTCTTCACATTAATTTATTATTAATTGACGTGATATGTTTTAAGTAAGTTCTTATATAAGCCGATATAAAATGGAGATGATATTAAATAAAAATGTTGGTAAAAAAACAAAGAATTTGCTATATATCTGCATGTCGTGGCTGACCAAACATTATTGAGCCACCTCCCATAAAGTCATGGTTGACTATGAATTGTACCAAAAATTGGGAGCGTTAAAATGTAACCAACTTTCTTTGTTTCACACTTACTGCAATGTCAATTAATAATAATAATAATAATAATAAAAGAAGGTATAGATCACATCAAGCCATCCTAGGATTATGCTTGCTAAGATTGGATTAAGGTCGGACAAGGCAAAAAAGGGTAGCTAGGCTTCCTATGATGTCACATGGACGTGGCAAATATAATGTAAATCTAATGTACCCTACATAATTAGTGATTTAATATAATATTATAGTAAAAATGTTGAGTTTCAATGCTCTAAACCTTTACATATATACCAACATATTTGATAGAGAAATGTTTGAGAGTGCACACTTTCTTCTAACATGGCACGAAAAATCACTATTATATCACAAATTTAATAATAATTTTCACTGTCACGTCATAAAATGTATACGTAATTTTTTTTTTTTATATGATTTTATCTTAGACTTGATGCATTTGTCATTGAGAAAAGATTGATGAGGCCAAAAAGAAAGGAAAAAATAAAAAGGGTAAAGTCTACTTAACCCCCTCAAACTACCACTTCAATGACAATTTACCCTTAAACTATCAATTATGACAATTTACCCATCAAACTACCAAAACAATGACAATGTACCCCCCAATGCTAGCAAAATAATAAAATTACCTTTATAAAATTTTCAATAAAACAAAAATACCCTTAAAATTTTGAAAAGATAAAATAAAATTTAGTATTTTTATTTTTATTTTAGTAAGGATAATTTCGTCATTTTTTAAAATTATGGGTACATTGTTATTATTTTGGTAGTTTTGGGGGATAAATTGTCGTAATTGATAGTTTGAGGGATAGATTATCATTAAGATGACAGTTCGAAGAAGTTAAATAGACTTTACCCAAATATAAAATTGATGCCTACCGACTATACTGTACAAAAAGCAGATAGCCACCTTCTCCGTCACGCTGTCCATTATATTCGCATTTCTGTCCGCTGACCGACCAAAAAAACCTGCACTTTTGTAAGTTTCTTTGCATTAGACTTTCAGACTTTCACCAATGTTTTACACATTGAGAGTGATGTCCATTATTGTCCACTATAGTGGCTTCTCTAAAAGGAGAGGGGCGGCAGCCAGTGCCACACCTTTGGAGGGGAGGGTGCCCCAGCAATTTTATTTTATTTTTAAATATTTTAAGAGAAACTTTACTTAATTTTCTTGAATTGTTACCGCTTTTATAATTATTCTCATAAACTTTAAAAAAAAAAAAAAAAAAAAATCTTAATTTAGTAATTCATCTTTTAATTTTTTTTCAATTCCACCCCTTCGTTAAGATTCTGGTTAAGTCATTGTCAATTTGCTAAATACCCCTATTTAAAAATTTTAAAAAAAAAATGTAAAGTCCACTTAACCCCCTCAAACTACCACCCAATTAACAATTTACCCCACAAACTATCAATTACGACAATTTACCCCACAAACTACCAAAACAATGACAATGCACCCCACAATGCTAGCAAAATGATAAAATTACCCCTATAAAATTTTTAATAAGACAAAAATACCCTTAAAATTTTGAAAAAAAAAATAAATTTTAATATTTTTGTTTTTATTTTAGTAAGGGTAATTTTGTCATCGTGTTAAAATTGGGGGTACACTGTCATTGTTTTGGTAGTTTTGAGGGTAAATTGTAGCAATTGATAGTTTGGAGAGTAAATTGTCATTTGGGTAGTAGTTTGAATGTGTTAAGTGGACTTTACCGTAAAAAATAAAAAAAAAGTGTAAGTATTTTTATAAATTTCGTTAAATTCTTGTAATTTTTTTTTTTCCTAAAAAATATAGAGGTATTTTGAAAATTTTGACAACTCTCCGTTAATATTTTCCGTCAAATCTTAACGGATTATATACAAAATTGAGAGTTTTTTTAAATTTAGAAGAGTAATTGCGAATGTGATGGAAATTAAGAGGTTAAGTAAATTTTGTTTAATATTTTTATAATATATTGAGCCATCAGCCATACTACGTGTCAAATAATTTGTTGTAACATTGATTAAGATATCGTGTGCATCTAATGATTTATGTGGAACAATCAATGATAATAGGGACTATTTTGGACTCCACTGGTTTTTTTTTTAAAAAAATGAATCAGTTCATTTTCATTTATTGATAAACAAGCATAAAGCTCAAATAATATAAAGCAAAAGCTCTTAAGCAACTATAGTCGAAGTTACGATGTTACAAGTGCCAAAGATGACGTATTACATTCCAAACTCAAACAAAATCTGCAACTTATGACTAATTTTCAATTAAACAGCAAATCTGCGCCAAATAGACTCAAACCAATGCATAGGTAGCTCTTATTCCTCGGCATTGAGGGTAAAGAACCCCAAGCCCAAGCTCATCCTCCTCAACCCGAAAGCCAAGATAACGTTCAAATCCACAACCCAAAGGTCTGGACCTGAAGGGCATCAGGCGGGCAGATCAAGAGAGAGGACTGAGCATTGTTACAAGCAAAAACAAAAACGATTACAGGGAAACAAAACAAAATAGAAAGAACAAAAAAAGGAAAGCCAAACAAAATTACAGGGAAATAAACAACATAAAAAGCACACCAAGAAGATGACAACAGCGGGAAAGAAGAGTCGATCGTGCGCTTGCCGAAAACCGAAAACGGAAGGGGCGTTGGAAGCTCATCGCGGTAGGGGTGGGAGAAAAAGCCTAGCAGAGGACGGTGGGCGGATGAGCACACGGAGGAGATTGGTGGCGCACTCAAATGGAGGGGAAAGTTTGAATAAAACCCCAAGAGCATCAACCACAAAGTGTACCTAAACATGCACAAAAAACAACAAAAACAAATACAAAAAGAAACAAAAACAACTAGGGACCAAAAGAGGGGGAAGCGGCGGAGAGGAATGGAAAGGAAAAAAATTGCCCAAAGAGCTAGGAGCATCAAGTAAATAGGCTAACTCGCTAAGCAAAAGAGGACGATGAGAGGGGAGGGGAGGGGAGAGGTAGAAGAGGGAGAGAAAATGTTCTCCCCCTCTGACGGCTGCTAGATATGAAACCCTAGCAGAGAGAGAAGGGATTAGAGAGAGAGAACTCGTCTAGGATGTTGTATTCACAATATTTTGGACTTTACTGATTAATTTGATATTGATAGACAAGTTTGGTATAACTATAAACCATATGAAATAAATACAGGGAAGGAATTAAGATATTTTTATTTAGTGGGGTCAAAATATAAATGAGAGAACACAATTAATTTGAATAAAAGTAGTCAAACTTAATTTTTATGCATAAAAACAAATATATATTTACATTAATAAAAAATTTTAAGATAAATTTGAAAGTCAATGGGGGTAATGGCCTCTTCGTGTGAACATGTATTAGAATTTCCGATTTAATGGACCTTGTTGTCGATGAGATGGGCCCATGTAGGGAGGATCCCCTGTGTCTCCATTGTGGATCTGTCGTACTATTCACATGTCTAAAAGTAATCAACTTTTTTCCAACCAACAATTTTTCACATTTTCCATAATCTTTTGGACTCAAAAAAGGCAATTAGACAAACACTCTCTAAAGCGGAGGTCACTAATTTAAATCTCTCTCCTCCTCTTGTGTGGACATGTCAATAAAAAAATAAAAATAAAAAGACAAATATTCTCTACAAAAAACGCATCAATTAAAAGCATGTTATCTAAGAATTAATCTATAAATTATTATTTGTTCTTTTAGTGTTATGATGTGGTTGCTGTCATGCCAAACACATTGAGGAAGAAGCATGTGAGAAAGACAAAGGGTCAGAAAGGCTCGCCAAAAGTATGGATGGAATCACCTCTAATACTTAAATTTATACGGAAAGGAATGTGAAGTTTGATAGAGTGAAAATAAGTAAAAAGTTAACATTGAGAGATTCCCTTCGAGAAACATCGGGGAGGTTTTCTTGTATGGTCCAATCGGTTACCCAATGTGACGAGAGGAATGCTGAGGAAGTTGCTGCATGTGGTTATGACTTATGAGTTACTACATTAGGTGGCAAGAAGTGGTTAGGTATACAATGTCCTACAGTGGTTTGGTTGCTGCCCCAATCCTAAGGGCAAGATAGGTTACGAGCTTAGGCCGTGGGCCTTTCGTTAGCTTGTAACCACCAAGCCGACCCGAGTGATTATGAGGAGCCCCTAGCTTACTTGCAGATGGTCCCACGGTTGTTGAGCTTGCCTTCCATGGAGGGGCCTCATGACGAGCCCTTAGTAACGGAGTACACTATGTCCGTTACATATGTGAGAAATATTTTTTTTTTTAAAAAAAGTAATATTAAAATTATTGGGTGAAATTTTATTAAAAAAAGAAAACATACTTCTCACATGTTAGTAAACAAAATGTTTTCCTTTTTTACCTCTCCCACTTTGAATAGAAAAAAGAAAAAAAAAAAATGTTTCTGACATAATAAAGACTATGTTACAGAAAATATTTCAAAAAGAAAAAAGAAATAAATATTTTTATTTGAGATTTTTTTTTTTTTTTTTTTTGGGTTTAAGTACTTTTTTTTTAAATTTTTTTTTGTCATTTTGTGTGTAGTTTATTTATTGCGAGCCTCCTTTTCCACTTGGCCAAAATGGCTAGAATGCAAGTCAACTTCAATCTGCATCGTAGCTGTAAAGCGACACGTTGAATAATTATTTTTGTACGTCTTGACAAGGGAATTGCAATTTTGGGAGTAAATTTATCTTCTACTAATAATGGGTAGTAATTACTTATAAAAATAAAAAAATAAAAAAATAATGGGTAGTAATCCGAATAATAAAATTATTAATAACTTTTTATTATTATTAACTTTTTTATTACAATTTTATATGAGCATTTGGATTCTCATAAAAAGGTGAAATCATCTTATATAAATCCCTCTTATCATCTTATATAAATAACACTCAGGAGAAAATTCACTTTATCCCTCGAAGTTTTAGAAATTTTTTAATTTGAACCTCAAAGCTTAAAAATTGACAATATACTCTCCCAATATTTCAAAAATTTTCAATTTAAACCTTTCGTTACTAATTTCCGTTAAATTGGACGAAATTTTTTTTACAAAAGCCTGAGGTTAATTATATAATTTTAGAGATATCTGTCCAATTTGACGAAAATTAGTATCAGAAGGTTTAAATTGAAAATTTTTGAAACATTAGGAGGGTACATTGCCAATTTTTAAACTTTGAGGTTCAAATTGAAAAATCTCTGAAACTTCAGGGAGGTAAAGTGAATTTTTTCCTAACACTTATAAACATCACTATAATCCATACATTCAATGTACGAAATTCACATATCCAATGTGAGACTAACTTTTTTAAGTATCATATTTTCTTTCCGTTCAAATCTCTGACAAGGAGTGTTCCTAAGTGCTCTAACACTATTTGTCACGATTCAGGAATAAACGCTAACCACATGTGTGTTATTACTTTAAAATGATTAGTTAAATTCTCGTTCAAATCCTGATGATGAGTGTAACTAGGTCACTCTGACATCATTTATTACAATTTAAGAGAAAGTGTTAGCCATATGTGCGCTTTTTCTTTAAAATGATTAGTCAAATTTTCGTTCAAATCCTGACGATGAGTTTTACTAGGTTCCTCTTGCACCATTTATCATGATTCCCACTGAAAACGTTAAGCAATCCAATTAACTTTATAATGCACACACTCAATATAGACAATTCACGAATCTAATTAACTTTCTTCCATTTCACACTATAACACCTAATTATGATTTTTATATTCACAAATTAAGAAATTAAAGTATCATAAACGTATAGCTTGCATTAGTTGGGTGTGGACCGTGGCTTCCACTCTTCTCTCCCTCTCTTTTAAATTACCCTTTTTCTTGGGTTGAATCTGTTAAGTTTAAGCACCTATTTTATGTTTACTATTATTAATCTATTATCACTTGCACTATTTTAATTAACTTTGCACTTCTTTCTCTTAAAAATAAAATCGGTATTTTTTTTTGGGGGGGAGGTGTTAGTGAAAGTCGTAACACAAATTAAAGGAAGAAAAAAAAAGATTTGAATGGATTTGACTACCCTACATGTAAACATCAACCACAAAAGACAAAAGAAAAGTTAATGCTTGACTGAAAAGTAGGTAAACTCTACTTGTAGGCTTGACAATAAATCAATCAATCAAAACCAACTTTGTAAAAAAATAAAATAAAAAATACTCTCACTAGGCACAAAAGAAAAGGAGGAAGAGGGAGAAAAAAAAAAAAAAAAACTTAAGAAACCATAAGAAATGTCCTCCAAACATATCTTTAAACCTAATTTATTAAATTAACATATATTATTAGAGGACGTGATTTTTATATGTATTTTATTTAAATGTGTGTAAAAATCTAAAAAAAATTACACGTCCTAAGGATACATATCAATTTAAAGGACTAAACTTATTTTTGTTTGTTAATGCAATTTAGAAGGTTTTTTTGTTTTGATTTTTGTGACATGATATAAAAGTAAAAATCATTTTTTTGTTTTTAAAAGCGTTTTGTTTTAGAATCATTTGTTAATATTTTTATTTCAAGAAAAGAAAACGAAGGACACAAAGCAAAAGAATACTTTTAGAAAGCATTTTTTTTTAATTTAAAAAATATATTTTGATGTGACATAAAAATAATATTTTAATTAATTATCAAACCAAACCAAATCAAACCAAACCTTAGAATCCAAACAACATTTGAAAAAAAAAAAAAAGAAAAAAAAAGAAAAGAAAAGTCAATTACAATAGTAGAGATAAAAGAATTCAAAAAATCCCATTTCTTGTCGACATAAACAATCAAAAATATCACATGAAAGATACGTTCAAACAAAGAAGTCGACACTTGCCAGCTACTATCTCTCCCCTTTCACATGCCCCGTCAAACCAACGTGGCCCTTAAAAAACCAGAAGCAGAAAGAAAAACGAAAAACGAAAAACGAGCGCCAATCCCCCCGTGACGTCTCATTCTAAATTCCTCTTCACGTAAAATCAAACCATTATCAACATCGTGCACACTACCATCCATTAATTTTCTGGTGAGATGAATATTATCTTGGGAAATATATATATATATTCTTGAGAAATGCTATATTCTTTGTACAGAATCGCACTTTAACGACTTTTGCACTTTAACCCTCTCTATTTTCAGACGCCATAATAGGACCCAGCTGAAGAACCTACAAAAAGCCGGCTAACAGAACGCACGGAGTGTGTGCGTGTGTTTTGTAGTTTCACTAAATCGGATTTGAGAAGAGCAATGGGGAGTTTGGGTGCGATTCTGAAAAACCCAGATGACTTTTACCCGTTGCTGAAGCTGAAGATGGCGGCGAGGCATGCCGAGAAGCAGATCCCTCCGGAGCCGCACTGGGCCTTCTGCTACACGATGCTCCACAAGGTCTCTCGCAGCTTTGCCATGGTTATTCAGCAGCTCGGTTCCGAGCTTCGCAACGCTGTAAGCCGCACTGTTCAAGACTCTTGCGCTTTTTTGTTTGTTTGTCCCATGTATGTATGTTTTTTTTTTTTTTTTTTGCTTTTGAGGATTTTGATTGAATCTGGTTTTGGTTTTTCTGGGTGTTGTTCTTGGTGTTTGAGTATGTGTGTGGGAATGCGATTTGGGTGATTATGATAGTTTTAATTTTAGTGGGTCATGTTATTGGTCCGGAAATTGATGGGTTGGTGGGATTTTGAATGATCCGTGTGTGTGATTATTCTGGGATTTGTGATTGATATTTGGATTAATTTGAGTGGGCTATAGATTAATTTGTTTTAGTGGGTTCCTCTTTTTGATGTGGCACACATTGGATGGTGTTAATCTTATGGATTAGGAGGGCCGAGAAACCAAGAAAGTTTCATTTACATGGCTGATTATCAAGGGATAGGAATTTTGATGGTATTTCTTGTGTCCGGGGCAGTTGACGAGTTTTTTTGGTGGGTTTATTTTGACAATCTTGGAGGGTTGTTGATGGTGTTAAGCTTTCATATCATGTCTCGCTTTGAAAGTCATGGTGTATTCTATCATTTTTGTTTTTTTTCGCAGAAAGTAATATTCAAGAGGTCTACTTTGAACCATCACAGGCTGAGTTCTGTTGGTTGACAACAAATTATTGGAGTAACAGTGAAAAAAACTGAAAACATTTTCATGAACTGCTCTTCTGACCCTTGCTTTACTTTTGCTGACTTTATATACACAGCAAATCTGCACTGGAGCGTACTGTATCATATTAAGGAGTCTTAGAATTCATGCAATAGCATCTAGAATGTTGTTACCAGAGTGTTTTCCCTATGATTGGAGGAGAAAGTGCAGCATCAGCAGGTCCTATATGTGGCTTTAGAAACAAGAGAATGAGTGGGTGGGAAGATGTAGAGTATTAGCCAGATGAAAAGCTTCCATATTCCTTCTTTTTGGCCTTCTGCTTTATAAGTTGACCAGAATGTGATGTAAACAACTAATATTATTCAGTCTATGGAACACAAAAGATCAGCTGAATGTTATGGTATTCATTGAAGGCCATGAACTGCTAAAGAATTCCTGCTTGATATGTTTTTGGTCATTTCTGTGATATCACGACTGCTGTAAACTCTGCAAGTGGGTCATTGATTCAATTTTTTTTTTTTTTTTCTTTTCTTGTAAATGCTGTTGCTGCTGCTGTTATTATCTGATTAAAAAGACAGACTACTGTGTTCCATCTTCTTGTTAGATTTACTTTTTTCTAAGTTTCCAGCCATATTATTATTTAATTTCTCAGCAGTACCTTTCATGGTTTTGCAGATATGCATATTTTATTTGGTTCTTCGAGCCCTGGACACTGTTGGTATGTTCCTATTATCTATAACCTTAAATTTTCTATGCGGTTTTTCTGGATTTATTTTTTGTCTGAGAGACTGAAATTGAGGTGTATATATCAGATCAGTAGCATTGCATTTTGCGTAAAATGCAAGCTTGATGTGCCCTTTAATGAAACATTGGACTCTTGAATATGGCCAGATTTCATTTGCATATAGGGAGTTCTAGTTATATTTTGATCAGTAATATTAGGTTTTGAATGAAGATTATCAGCTTTTGTTTGGGCTGACAGTGGAGTACTTGATGGCTACCCTTTAGGCCCTTGCTTTTCTGGTCGCAATGCATTAGCCTCTTTCAAGGATTTATTGAAAAATACAAGTTATTCTTAACAAGTTGAAACCCAGTGGGTTTCATTTCTTGGTGTCAATAGTCTAGTCTCTGTTGGAATTTATTCTAAATGTAGTGAATTTTTAAATCAGATCTATACATGATTTACTTGATTAGGTTCTAACTTATAATTACTGGATTCCTGCAGCACTCTTGCTTGTAGTTCAGTGTTGTTGTTGTTGTTTTTTTTTTTTTTTTTTTTTTTTTTCACACTTCCAACCCTTAATAGTATGTATAATTATTGATCTCCCCCGACTGATCAACTTTATCGTGATGGTTGCTTTACAGAGGATGATACAAGCATATCTACAGATGTTAAAGTACCAATCCTGAAAGCTTTTCATCATCACATATATGATTGCGAGTGGCATTTTTCATGTGAGTGTTCTAAATTTTGTCACCAGGCTTTCTTACTTCCAAGTTTCCTAGATTCTATAGACTGAAGAACCTTTCATCTATTTCATTCTTCCATAAAAATCAGATTTGATAGATCTTTTTTACTATATATAATTGCATTTCAAGCAGAGCCATTTAACCAATTTTCTATTGTTTGTTATTAAAGTTCTTTAATTGTTTTTCTAGTCCTATATTTATCCAAATTATGGTTTTGTGTGCGTACCATATCCAGCCTCAATTTAATGCCTTAGGTTTCTAAACCAAGGATTTAAGCTTTCTTATAACATTCATGTTATCTCTTACAAGATAAAGTTTCATAACTTTTTTATCTTGTAAAAAGTCCAAAGAAATAATTTTTGAGGCATGATTCTATGATACTTATCTATGAACGTGTAAAAGAAAATTGAATCGCAGTCCATTTGCTGATTTTTGTTCTTTTCTTCTGTATATAGGTGGTACAAAGGACTACAAAGTTCTTATGGACCAATTTCATCATGTATCGACTGCTTTTCTGGAGCTTGGACAGAGGTTACTTCTTCCTCTATAAATAACTGAAAAGATTTTAGTGGGTATAGAATATTGTTTTCACTTTTAATAAGTCTTGTTATAGCCTTTCTAACCATGATCTCATCGGAATCTGTATCCTTGGTCCCCTTTTACCACATCTCTACCTATAGTTATATTGTTGCTGATAACTGATGTCAGGATAAGGGCTGTCTCTTATTTCTTTTAGTTGTTAGTTTATACAATGAAATACATAGTCTCTAAATTACCCTTTTGTTCCACTGTATAATTGAATGTTCCCCAAGTAGTTAATGCGCCATGCTGCAAGTATAGGTGTCAACTGGATCGTTGTCTATATTGAATCTCTTTCTTTTCTTTTTTTTCTTTCCTTTTTAATCTAAGTTTGCTGATCGTGGGATACATAAGGCATAGTTAGTATGACTGGTTCAATGTGCTGACAAATTAAACTATCATCTGCTTCTCCTAAATGTTGTTAATCTTTTAAAATTTGAATAATAGTTGAGATGCTTAAAGAGTGTGGTTGTTTGAGATACTCAAAAATCTAAAGTAGTCAATGGAGTCCCAGAAAAGTCATAGACCATGTTGTATGATTGTATGCCCTTTTTAAGTCTATGTTTAATGAATAAATGGTCCTCTGGGCTTCATAAATCATGCACAATTGAGACCGGTTCTATAGGATAGCTATACAATTTAACAGTTTGTGACATCTTTGCTTATCTCACGTGTAAATATGTTAATGAATTCTTGCTTTACCTTCTTTTCATAAATTATTCACAATACTCTGTCAATTATGCAGTTATCAGGAGGCAATTGAGGAAATTACCAAAAGAATGGGTGCAGGAATGGCAAAATTTATATGCAAGGAGGTTTGTGATGCATGCTAACACTGGAGAGGGATTCATATTGCTTGAGATTTTCATATTTTTTTTCCTTAAGTTTATGTCAATTTCAACTAAAGAGATTAAATAAAAAAAATTTATGCTATTATTATGACCTCCCTAAAAGGTGCTACTTAGCTCAATTCAACAAAAGCTTACATCAGAATTTCATTGTATGTGTTAGACTTTCCCAACCAAAAACAAAATGATAATAATAGCAAAAGCAAATTGCACCTCTTTCTCGGAGATCCACAATCCCCACTATCAAATAAATAGGCTATAAGTTACTAAGAAGAGCTGATCTTAATATTTTACCAACATATTTATCAAAAATGCTTTACCAACATAAAAAGCTGATGATTCCTTCAATAATTCTTGACCAGGGAAATTGTTTAAATTTCTATTTTATTGATGGTGAAGATGTAACTTTGTAGTTGGTTACTGCTTAGTTATCTGGCCTACTGTTTTAACTGATTACTAGCATCTAATTTGTCATGCTACTTTAAAAAATTTAACAGAAATTACTGATTAGTCTTAACAACAATGAATTTATGTAGTCATCCACGCAGCTTGGGCCTGAATGTGAACTATGTGGTGAGCTATATCTGCATTATAGGAAAATCATGTTCGAGTAATTGGGGCAAGTTTGCATCATTAAATTGTTCCACTGTGTATCCGAACTGCACTCTGTGAGCTTCAGAGCTGAATCTATGTCATAGGTCATGCACAAAGTGCAGAAAGATAATATGTATTTTATGTGATGCCTATATGTTTTTCCTCTTCCTGCAGGTAGAGACAACTGATGACTATGATGAATATTGCCACTATGTAGCAGGACTTGTTGGACTAGGTTTGTCCAAGCTTTTCCATGCCTCTGGATCAGAAGATTTGGCTTCAGATCATCTCTCAAATTCAATGGGTTTATTTCTTCAGGTAATGCTTTGATATGAAGCAACCAATGCAATGTCACTCCAGTTTCTTTTGCTTGGAAGTTTGTCCAATACTAAACACTCTACAACCACAGAAAACAAACATAATACGAGATTATTTGGAGGATATTAATGAGATACCAAAGTCTCGCATGTTCTGGCCTCGTGAGATCTGGAGTAAATATGTTAACAAACTTGAGGTGCGCATCTTTTCCTTGTTTACTCACTTCTCTACCATCTTTTCCATATTTACTCTTCTCTCTCTTTTCTGAATTGATAATTTTTCAATCTTTGCAATCCAGGACTTGAAATATGAGGAAAACTCTGAAAAGGCAGTGCAATGTTTGAATGACATGGTCACTAATGCTTTGATGCATGTGGAAGATTGCTTGAAATACATGTCTGCTTTACGAGATCCTGCAATTTTTCGATTTTGTGCTATCCCCCAGGTATGGTATCTTCTCTCGAACTCTGAGGATTTTTTTAATAACTATTTTTAAAAAAAAAACAAATGCAATAATCAATTAACTCTGAGCTGTTATTGTCTCGTGTCTGAGAATTTGGCATATAGGCACAAAGGTAGGTATTTATCTGTGCACACATAAATTGCAAATAATAGATATGTATGTATTATAAATTTATTCTCTGATCTGCACATGTTACGTAATCCTAAATAGTTCCTGATTTTATGGTGTGGTTTTAGACTTGTTATGATGTTTTAAGACAGTATAATTATGATATGTTTCTGTTTAGCATCTTATTTGCCATGTGTTACTTTTAATAGATCATGGCAATTGGAACACTGGCATTATGCTACAACAATATTGAAGTCTTCAGAGGTGTAGTGAAAATGAGGCGTGGTAAGTGAATCATCTGTAGACATTTCTTACAGTTGAAACTGAGGGCATGTTAGATAATTGAAAATTTAGCAAATGTGTTGTGGATATCCCATGGAAAGCAAATGTATCTATTGATCCAAGTAGGGTGTACAAAGAATTTAAGTTGTTCCTGGCTCTATGTGTAGGCTATAACATGGTACAACATTTGATATCTTTTGTCATATTAGTAGAAGAAAATTAAGGTGTTGTTGGATATATAAGAAGGATTGTGATGTCTTCATGCTTAGTTCTGTGATGAATTCATACTTACTGGTATTTGTTGTGACTGTTGTCTAGGTCTTACTGCCAAAGTCATTGATCGAACAAAAACGATGGCAGATGTCTATGGCGGTTTCTTTGATTTCTCCTGTATGTTGAAGTCAAAGGTACAATGCTTTTTTTCATGACTAAACAAGATATATTTGCTTACAACAAGATATTAATTTTGTTCAGTCTATATAGTGGAATTATCTTTCATATCCTATGCTTCTAGATTTTTCATCACCTGTTTGGACATGTTGATTTGTCTACTAGATCCCTAGATACGACCTGCATTAATTTTTTGTGCCAAATAAATTTTCTGGATATGAATAGTCAATGCTTCCAAGCTCTGAGGAATGCTTTGTTCAGTTGAATTGTTTCTATTGTGAAACCAAGCTTAATACTTGGTGTTTCTTACTGCACTTCCTTATAAGAATGTTACTCACTTATTATGATGCATTATGGACTACTATAGGTTGACAAGAATGACCCTAATGCAACAAAAACGTTGAGCAGTCTGGAAGCAATACAGAAAACCTGCAGGGATTCAGGAGTCCTTAACAAGAGGTTGTCATGATAATCAAGCACGTTTCATTGCTGTTTTTGTCGTCGTCGTTGTTAATTATTTCATCTCTGATAACTTTTTTTGGATTTCACCAGAAAATCTTACATAATCAGGAGCGAGCCTAGATTCAATCCGGCTCTTGTAAGTATCTGCTAATTTATCAACCTGATGCTGTCACCAAAAACTTGATGATTAGCTTTTTGGTAACCCACCCCCTCCGTCCCCAAACAGAAAATTTTAAGATCTAATGATTATCCTTTCATCTCAATGCAGATTGCTATGCTGTTCATTATATTGTCCATCATTTTTGCTTATCTCTCTACCAAACGACCAAATAATTAAGGTAAGTTTCATTAATGGTAAAATTGATGATTCAATAGCACAGTTAAAAGATAATTATTATATTCTTCACCGGCCTCAAGCTGATTTTTCTTGTTTTGTGTTTATGCAGAACTTGAAGGTTTCTTCAAATTTCCTGGAGAACTTGAGTTCATGGCTGGCTGGTACCAAGTGCATGCTTTGTTCCATGAAACTTGATTTATATTTGTATTATTCTAATAATTATGCTTGAAGGGTTTTTTCTTCTTCTTTCTAATTTATGCTTTAAGGTTTTATATCTACCATACAGATGCCAAATACATTTCTTGATGTATCCAACCTCTTATAGAATACTCTTACCTGCTTGCAATTCTGGACTTTTTTTTTTTTTTTTGGAGGGATCTTTTCCACTTCTAATCCTAACGAAAGAAGAAGTGAGAGATTCTAAAACTGAAAATGGGGTGGGCTCCCCAACAATAAACCCAAAACAAATTAAAACAGCATAGAAATAAACACAAAAGGAGAGGACACCCCAACATAAGAGCCCAAATGGTAAAAAAGAGTGTAAATACAAGAACAAATTTTGGATCCAGTCTAAAAGGACCAAACAGCAGGCAATGGTGATTACCAATGATCCCAAAAGAACCATAAGTAAGTCGGGCCTATTTCAGGGCTGCATAAGGCGGTGCAAATTGCAAAGAAACTCTTGGAAGAATCCGTTGCGGGTAAAACAAATGATTGTTATAGAGCAGGCACTGTAGAGAACAAAAATGAGCCGTTGCAATTCTGGACTTGTTAACACATCAAATGAACTACTGTTTAGTATTTTTTTTTTTTTCAGAATCAAATTTTAGATTAAACTATTATAGTGAAGGTTTCAGGTTTCTGAAGCAAAATAAGAAATTTTAGTCGTTCACTGCACCCTACCATGTGGGTTCACCTAAATTAGAATTTTCTCATTCCAACCGTCACATCTTTATGTCCTAACAACCAAATAGAGATTTGTACCCTTTTATATGAAAAGTAATGCACGTACAGGTGGCATATTACTTGTTAAACGAGAGCTATGTGATATTAATTGATTGTTCTCACATAATATATTGTTAATTAAGTAAACGGTAAGTGGTTCATAGGCCTTCCAATGTTTAACAGAATCAACATGGCAAAAATGTCGGACTTAAAAGGAACACGTGTGTTTTTTATCATTTTTGCCCCTCCTATGGATAAGTGCTATTATGGCAGTAGAATAACTGTAATTGGTCTCCCTTATTTGCCCTTTTTAATTAGAAGAAAAAAAAAATGGTTATTGTAATTTCTCACTCAGAAGAGAAAACTTGTACTTAATTACACAAATGGAAAAAAGACATTCAAGAAAAGAAACACTCCTATAACGATAGACGTTCTCACACTCATTCTCGTACATTCAATGATCCTTCTTCAAAGGGGTCGGTGCTCTTTTATAGTAGAACTAGGGAGAAAACAACAAACAAGAATTTTCACTTTGTAAAGGAAGCATTACTTGCTTGCTTTTGCTTAAAGTAACTTAAATTATTGTTGTTAGCCTGCGAAATCTTTGCTTTTTACAAATAGGTCTACTATGCTTCTCACATGCTCTATCTCATAAACTTGGTTAATTTTTCTAACTTCTCAGAAGAAGAGGTTGAGAGAAGAGATAAAAGTATCCGAAATGATGGAGGAGATTCGCCGGTGAGAAGTAAGGATAGAGTGGATGAGAGCAAGAATATCCTCTATTCTCCAAAGCCTATGTGGCATGGCTCCAATTTCTCAAAGCCTATGTGGCATAGATGCGTTTTTCATTGTCATGTACACGGGCAGATCTCTGATAAGGTGATAGCAGTAGCACTTTCTATGCCAAAGCCCTTTACATGCTCCAAATATTGCATGCTCCTCGTTTCTGCAATGCAGATTACAGTTTCCTTTGGACCAATATCTTCCATGCCAAGTTTTGCTAGGGATAAGTTGTCCTGCGAGTACTGTATATTATCACATAAACAAATGAAGGGAAAAGAAAAAGAGAAAAAAGAGATTAGAACTATATATATATATATACGTGTGCAAATGCAAATGAACCCATCAAAACCTGTGCACAGTGAAGAGAAAATTTACCAGGAGTCGGATACTCAGCCAAAAAAATAGCAAAGATTAGAGCAAAAAAAGCCTTGGAAGAAAAGGAAGAAATTGCCATTTTCTCTTCCAATTAGAGTTTGCAAGTTTCTCAAGTGTCCCACTCTTCATAGAGAAAGAGAAATTAAGAGATAGTATAGGAAGCTTGAGAAAGAAGCTTAGATATGAAGGAGAGAGATTTTCTTTATGTAGAGGATTGCAGTGGGAGTAGAAAGAAAGGAAAGTGGCCAGTAAACAATTATAAAGAGTCCACTTTAGGTTCGATTTGATCCCTCAAATTAAACAATTGTGCATGCTTTACAGCAAGAAAGCTATTGTTGTAGTCGATACGGCTAATTGATTGAAATATGAAAACTATGTTGAATGGTTTTCGGTCATAGTTTGTAGGGGCACGGCTGCACGATAGAAGCAGCTCATTGTTTAGCAAAGAAAAGCAGCTTCCACCAATCTCTAGAGCGAGTGTGGACAAAGGAATTTCCTGTTTTATTCAAAGTGTTGTATTTGTTGAGCAATATTTCTCTTCTTGAGTTAAATATAATTCTGAAACTTTTCTTTTTTTAAAAAAAATATATGTTTGTTATGTGTATAATTGAATTCATCAAAAAGACAACACTTCTATTAAATCTTCTAGGGATGAAATTACAACCTTTTAAATTTGAGCAATAAAAATCAAACCTAGGCCTCATTTCAGGGACCAAAGATACATATTACTACATTTCCTTAAATAACAATTTATACGTGGATTTCAAATATAGTTTTTCTCTAATTTTATGAAATTAATTAAGCTAATATGAAGCAGACAATAAAATTAATGAGAGAAAATGTTCTAGTTTATTGCCCCACCTGCTAGCTAGTTGTTCCCAACTTCACGAAAATAGATATATGAAAAGGCCAATCCAAAAATTAAAAAACAAAAAGGCTAAGTCCAATACCAACACTTCTACTTTCAATTTGTTTAGGCAATAATTATTTACTCCACATCCAAACAAAAAAAAAAATGTAAATGTTAGTGCGTCACAAGAACAAAGAGCCAGGTACCTCTTTGTTGGTTTAGAAGCCGAACTACTGCAAAGATTAATCTATCCAAAAAAAAAACAGAGATGGAAATAGAACAAACACTTACGTGGTGGAATACAATAGTACTATAGTGATCTAGGCTTTTGTTTGGCATGAATATAGCTCCAAACTTTTTGTCATGACTCAGATCGATCCAGACACTTTGATATATTATTGGTTAAAAGCAGTTTGTTTTTTGATTGGAAGATCACACATGAGGAGGAATAATCACTGTTTGGGTGAGATTTAATTGGCTAAAACACTTCATTAATTATATCCATTAATGGTTAAACATGCATGCTTTGATATATTATGTAGTACTGCTCAAAGCAACAGCTTTTGTCTAAGCATCTTATTATGCTATAAAACACTATCCAGCTAATTAAGCATGGTTAAGACTTCCAAATCTATTTACTTGTTAACCATCTTTTTAATCTTCATCCTCTCCACCAAAATGAGTGAGTAGTACTTATAAACATTCATTATTATTTATATTTGTTGATGCATTTTTCTAGACGGCCTGATCAACGATGGGCAACTTGCAAAATAGAGAAATCGTGGGAGGACTAAAGATACTCCAATGCTTTAGTTAGCATGATATTTGAAGTGAAATCTCAAATCAGAGAGCAAATTAGAGCTTTTTGGGAGACCCAAACTCCAGAGTCCCCTTTACCTAAGGAGAAGATTCTGATTTATTTTTCCTTTGACAGCTTGATTATCTTTCATATAGAGGTAGAATGAGTGTGGCCTTAGGGGGATTTTATCCCCCAACAATATTCAGACATAATCATTCGACCTTAAGATATGGTCAAACATCACATAATTCTCATATTGTTTGCAGAGAATGTTTTAGTATGAAGTTTATGCAACTTTATTATGTCAGAATCTTTGTATTGTAAAAAATTCTAAAAAATTATAACTTGTATATGTTTTTATTTGCATGATGCAGAGATGGCAGCTGCAAAGTCTTCACATTGTCAACGTAGAAGCAAAACATGGTCAGGGATTTGTCCATTATTTTTGTCGAATAGATGTGCCAAACAATGCAGGAATTGGGAGTACGCGTTTAGCGGAGAATGCCTCGGTGGATTTTGGGGTACATCATGCTATTGCTACTACCAAACACCATGTTGAAATATAGTAGCCCCTTCCCATCTCCTGTTGTTCCGTAGATTGTATTGTTTACGAAACTTTGTCTACGATTATCGTCTTTTATGGCGGCCCCAGTTCTCCCAATGGGCTCGGTCATTTATTTGACCAATTCTCAGCTCTTTTATGGTTAGCATTGTAATCTCTCCTTTCTCCCTTCCCCATTTTGAATAGGAAAAAAAAAAAAAAAGACTACCTTATTGAATACAAACATGTCTAAAAATGTATTCTGTATTCTGGGTTGTTATTAAGAGTGTTAACAGAGTTTACTACCAACTACCTACAACCATCGTATGTTGGTTATGTTATTTGCCTCATAATCCTACTGTGTTGCAACATTTTCAAGTAACCAGTCGTTTATCTCTTAATCTTATCTATCTTTGTGTTTATCTAATCAAAAAGTTGGTAGTATATGGGACTGACGTAATCAAAAGTGGAAATCTATCAGGTGATTATTATTTTCCCAGCAAAATTGAGATGCGACTTGTCATTGAGCAATGGTGAGATTCCATTGTTAGTGTGTGTGGTTTGGACTCATATGTTAGAGGAGATATTGAACCAACTGACTTCATTAACAGAAGGTTCAGGAATGGAGAAACCCAAAGAAGGGAATGAACACCCGAGTAGAAGTCCATTCTTCATGGACTCCATTTTTGGACTTCGGTGAAGAATTTACGAAGAACGATCGACCCCAACGATCAATCGGTGCAGTCTACATGCAAATAAAATTTGGACATCCAAGTATAGTACCCGTGGGAGGGTTGCCTATTTAAGGACAAGGATGATGCCAAATGCACATTTGCATAGTTATTTATGGAAGTGTAGATTGTCAACCATATTTTGTGGAGGTGCCAATCTTCCATGGATATCTGGAAGGAATGTAGTAAGAAAAATTCAAAAATGCTCTAGTGAAGAAGATGACTTCCTATGTGTGCTAGAATGACTTATGGAGAAGGTTGAAGTAGAAAACAAAACATTGAATGAAAAGATTACTTCACTCATCATCAAAAAGTATCAACAAACAGGGGACACCTTTGAACTAAAAGGAAAAGAAAAAAAAAAAAAAAGAGTAGAAAGAAATGCTTATATCGATAAATCGAATAAAGGGGGGAAAGTCAACATCTATTTCACATCGAAGTAGGTAACAATGGGCGATCTTCTATTTGCAAGAACACAAAGATCCACCTTGGAGGCTTGAAGGCTGGAGCAAAAGATACACACGAACAAAATCCTTTGGCGAGGAAGCCAACAGAACAGAAACGTTCAAAACACTTCAGCCACCTTGCTTGCAAGAACACGTTCCCTTCTTTCAACGTATCCAAATGGAAACCAACCGGCTTTCCCTTTGCATTCACCCTCAGCCCACCCATTGTTTGACACCTGTCAAGAACACAGAACATGATAATTATGCTTGGACAGGATCAAGCACACATTAAAAACTAGCAATCAGACAATAACTTATGCAAAAACTGTGATTAACAAACTATATTCTAATTTATAGTTGTTCAAAACAAAATTAGCACTAATCCTTTCAAAATACAATGCTAAACTTAAATTATTTCAATAAATATATTCATTTATGACCATGTTATTGGACTGGTCCAAAACCCAGATGGGTTGCAACCAGGTTTGCATTCACCAACTCAGTTCTAATCAGAATTAATTTAATTTTTTATCATAAAGATGTTTAAGTCAAGCAAGTTGTAAACCTTTCGGACAACAACATAGTCACCAATTGACAGATTGAGCTCCACATCAGATTCAGCTTGATACGGATGCACGACCTGCAAGAGAATGGCATATCAACACACAACAGAAGGAAAAATTAAACAGCAACTATCCATGTCATTAAACTAAGAAAAATGCTAGACTTACAAAAATAAAAGACGCAAACACCATGAATTAAACAACCAAACCAATATCCATGGGGCCATGATAGCACGTGTATTCATTTAGCATCTTCTATACTTAACTAAGCATTACTCATATTTCCAAAACTATATGTAGCATGAAATAAATAATTATACAAACGCATATGCTCAATTCGATTTCAATTTCTGGGAACTTTTCAAATGAAACTTTTGGATTTTACTTAGATAAGTAACTTATATCTAGAAATTAGTATATTTTCAAAAATTTCTATAAATTACCATATTAAATGCAAACAAATCATAAAATGCATATATGCACACAATTGTAAACACTTATAATGAATCAAATAGACATATTTTTCCACCCCAACGAGCCAATCACTTTACGAGATCAATGCCTGGGCCAGGTTTAATAACTATGGTGGCCATTCATGAGTCAAAGCCATGGGTAAGAACAAGATATACAAAATTGCTAACCTCCCCTAAAAAGTAGCCCATGGAGTCTGTTGATCCATTATTTGTTTGAGAAGCATATATGCCATTAACTTCTTCATATGATGGAGGTGGAGGCATAGTGTTATCCATACTAGGACTAGGAGGCGCTTCAATCCGTTGTCGTTCAGAAACCATCTATCAATAAAAACAGTTAGACAGTAAAAAATCGCAAATTGATACAAAAAACAACTGAATTCGTTTTACCATAAATTCAACTGCAGTAGTGAAAAGTCGCAATGGTTAAGAACATGGTGACATGATTGCATACCTCGCCTTCAAGCTGATCAAGTATCTGAAGGACTCTCTGATAAGTACGTTCTGCTTCAACCTTCACAATGCAGGAAAAAAAAAAAAGCAGGCAAAGTTTCAAATCTGATTAACTGAAATATTTAGTGCAAAATTATACCGATTGAACCAATAATAATAATAGAATCGGAGGGAAATTACACTACCATAGTAATAAGTCGCTGGAGAGTTAGCCTCTGTTGTTGAGCTTCAACAGCAGCCATTGCGGCAGCCGCCTCCTTCCCTAATATTGCCATGTTTGACTTCAGATCTTGTAGCTTTGCTTCAGCAGCTTCCAGTTTCGTAATATTCTCAATATTGCCTACTGTTTCCCTCACTTTTGCTTGGCGTTTTGAAACTTCAATAGCCTGTCTAAGTTCAACACAAAGTGTAATTACAAACGTGTAAGAGGAATATTAACTGTTCATGTACATTTAACAAGTCAATATCTCAAAAACTTCTAACAACCAAAACCCTAGCAAGAACCAAATTTATGAATACCTGAGCTTCAGCTTCTTGTCGCATTCTATCATAACGTTGTGCAAGATGTCGAGCATCCTCCAATGGAGCTCCCATTACCATTGCTCTTAATGGCTCTGCAACCTAATAATCAAAGCATTTAACATGATACCATGCATTATTAAAATGCCAATTATAGAGAGAAAGGCGAGGAACATATTGAAGAATTATATCTCAAGTAATCAGAACCTAACAGACCTTTCAACAATTTCAAGAATCTCAGAAAAGGATAATATAACTTCAAATGAAGTGCATAAAAATTGTTCCCATAGGACAATTGCTTAATAGAGTACCATGAACTGAACAAATTCGCTTGGTTCTATGTTGCCAACTTAACATATATCAGTTGTAATGCATACAAGTACCACTTGATATTTGAAAGACCATTTTCAAGACCCCGCCTTTTTTTTTCTTTTTTCTTTTTTTAACTTCTTTGTCCGGCAAACTAAATCTATATTATATCTTGCCTGTATTTTTTTAGCTTTTTTTCTAGAGAATCTGCACCCCTTTTGGGATCCTCTTGTAGGCTTCCCATGTTCATAGGTTGCATCCAGTTGTACTTTTCAAGAAATAATTCAGCATTAACCCAGCAAAATGCTGGAGCATTTGGGAATATGCAACTACTAATTGGATCACTACTTGTTCATCCAAAAGCACGACTTACTCCATTTCATCCAAATAAAAAATCCCAAGCCTTTATATGCAAATTGAGAGTTTACACTCGCAAATATCCTTGACCTAGCAGCTGCATTGACCAATATGCAAGGGAAAGGAAAACTGTAGTAATTACTTAAAAAGGGAGAATCACATCAGATGAAAAAAAAAAATTGTGAATCTAGGAATTGCTGTAAATCCCTGTGGAATGGAGCAGCAGAGGAACCATCTTTGTGGGTATGAGGGCAGGCTGCGGCTCAATTTAAATAGATCAGCAGAACTCAATCAAGAGAGGTAGCATATCATCCATGCTACCCAATCTTATTAAATGTAATAGCTCACGTGATGAACTTCAGCCATGGATTTGTGAGATGTGGAACAGATATCATGCTCATGCAACCTAAACTCAGAAATTTCATATTTTGGTAGAATTAAAATATTGGTCAAACCTGTGTACCAAGAGCTTTCAACAGATTCCCCCTCTCCTTCTCCATATGAGCACGAGCACGCCCATAATTTAACGCGGCTCTTGATAAAGTACTTCCACTAGTACATGTATTTTCTGCACCATATTTCCTGCTATCCTCTGACAACTTTGTTCCTATTTGAACAAGATATAGTAGACAGAATAACGATGATCAGTCCTTGTAATTAAAACCCTATTAAAGAAAAATGACACCACAGCTTCAACAACTCACCAATTTCCACTTGTTTGGAACCAGTGACAATATATCCTTCTACACCACGAACAATATCCCTTTGATAATGCTGAAAAATGAATGGTAAATTGTAATGGTGGAAGAAAACAAATGAGATGTTTTTACAATAAATTTCATACTGAAGAAAACAAGAAATTAGAGATGGGCCAGAGGTGGACAAGACAAACCTTGCCAGCACGTGTTGATATGTAAAGCTTCTCAAGTTTCTGATGCTGGTGGAGCTCGGCCTCATCAGTGACTAAGTTATCAGAACCACCATATCCCCCAGCACCAAACTGTTTGAGGACAGCCTTTAAAAGGAGACAAAAAAAAACCAATGTAATTAACACACTAGTTATCATCATACTTAAAAATAATTACAATAAAACAAAATGAAACTATAAAATCAAAGTTTAATCAAGAGCACTCTCTAATTAAGGCTTGCAAACTTTTTTTTTCATCAAAAACAATATGAAGCTGTAAGCAGAAACAAATAACAAAGCAAGCAGAGCATCAAATGGATGAATCAATGTCAAAGTAAGCACCCAGGCCTACTTTTTTTTGCTTGATTATTAAGTTATGCACAAACTCAATAAATCTTGAACACACAACCTCAGCCTCAACCCCATTCTTATGGAGATGTGAACCTACTTAATAAATAAAAAAGAAAAGGCGGCTACATGCAGTGAATGCATGCAGGAGAAGCAGGCCTAACTTATCTTAAAAGACTGAAACATACATATGATCAACCATGAACATGTAGCAACCTCCCATACAATGCAAACTACTTTTCTTGGATGTCTATTTCCAGTTTCAAGGGTGTGATTGGATGTGTCATGGAAAATGAATTGCCCCATTGTGTTTTGCATATTACCTTACGTTCAAATCCATCATAGTAAATGAGGCCATCAACAGATACAACAAAGAAATTTTATGGTCAAATAATCATTATTTGCAGCAATAGCACCAGTTTTCCCATATGGCCTAGTTCCGAAGGATAGAGTTGTTCCTTCGATTGAAATGCAAAATACAATGGCCTCATTCGCCCCCCACAAAAAAATGACCAAATGCACGCTAGATTTATCACCCAAGACGAGCAACTAACTCTATGTCAGCTTACAACATCTATACTTAAAGATTATAACTTTGCTATTTAGACAATGTTTCTTCCTTAACCATAATATTTACAATAAACCCATTTTTTGACTTGCCAAATCAAACTCCCAGATATGCAACGGATTCCATTTCCGGTCCCCCGATTTAGAGGGCTGATTAGAGCTGAAAGAAACAAATTTTCCACCACCTTATCATTCCCCTTCAAAGTTTACTTGTTATGCATGTCAGCAGCAAGGGTGGCTTATTCGATAACATCAAATAACAAATTTTGTGGGTTTCGATAACACTTTCCGAATTCAAAATCATTACTTGATAGATCTAATACTTGCTGTTACATAACAATAATAGCCTAATCAAATATCAGCAGGGTTAAAATACGTATTGCCATATTCCAACGAGTCCAAAATACGTAAATACTTTCACAAAAACGGTGTCTAATTAAGCCCAGAAAACCCCCAAAATGCATACAAAATTAGAATTTGAAGGAAACCCAAATGAGGGATTGCGAAAAAGGTTCTATCTTCAGCATCAAAATGGATCTAATCGCAATGACCCGAGAGGTGGAAATGATAGGGGATCTGGTCAAAAATTTTCTAAATGAATAGGGTTTGAGAGAGAGAGAGAGAGAGAACCTGCTGTTGCCTAGCGACCTGTTCTCGAAGCTTGGTGGCTTGCTTTCTGATAGCATCCATTCCCGAGCGAACGGATTCGAAGCTCTGCACAAACCAGAGTTTCGGTCCCCGACAAAGAATCAGCAACGAGAAGTTTTTTAGGACCAAAACAGAGAGAGAGAGAGAGAGAGAGAGAGAGAGGCTTTCAAATGTGTGTTTGGGGGAGTCAGTTTGAACTTTTGATCCCTTCGTTCAGACACGGTGAAATTGAAAAAATAAATAAACAAAAATTCTTTAAAAAAGGACCTACTTCAATAGGTGATTAGCGTTATCTCTCATATTTTTTTTTTTTGAAACCCAAAAATATTAAATTACATTTATCATTTATTGAAATAAGTCGGAGAAAATTTGTGTAAAAAAAAAAACCCCAAAAAAAAGTTTATTGGAATTTTGTGATATGATTTAATTTTGTGAGCTGTAATTAATAATTATATACAATGAGTGAGTTACAGATATGTTTATGATTTTGTTTTCTATAATAGATTAACCTTAAAAATAGTTAACATGTAGTGTAAGTATCAAGTTATCCTTTTTAAATTATAATCTTTACAAATGAAACTTAAAACCTATAATATATTAATTTATCAACTTCATTTGATTTTGACTTATAGTTGAAATTAAGAAAATGATTATAAACTATACCCTAAATAAAAATAAGCATCACAGAATTTGTGAAACTATGGTGTCTACGGCTAGTCATACACATAATTTGCATTTTATTTTACGTGCTAAATGTATATATTATTAGCATGCATATAGGTCTTTCATTTATATTATTGAAAATGATTTATCATTACTTTATGTAATACTTTAACACATTGGAATATTGTGCATTATTAACAAAAGTTTTACAAAGGTTATTTGTTGAAGATAATGTTATTCTTCAAATTGGGTTGAAAAAAAAATTATCTAATTAAATCTATTAAACTGACATAGATTCTAAAAATATGATTTTTACATATTTTAGCAGAATACATGTCAACTTTTTTTTTTTTTTTTTGAAAAAATTCCAATCTCATTAAAGAAGGATCACAAGCTTAACGCTCTTACATCACATAGCAAAAAACTCTAAAAAAGTTATAACCAATTTGATATATATATATATTCCTTTTAAAATACAAACTATACTGAGCTCACATTTGGGTGTGAGCTTATTATTTGAGTTGACCCAATGCGATGGGCTTCAATGTCTAGGCCATTGACATTGTGCCCAACTAGCTTAGTAAAAATTAAGGGCGAAAATGTGATTATTAGCTAAAACTGCTAATCGTAATTGCGTAGGTGGTTAGTAAAATTCACTAATTGCCTCCGCTAACCTATGTGACTAACCGTCTAACGGTTAGTGGTTAATAACCATAATAACTGCTAACCGCCTTTAAATAATTTTTTTTTAAAAAAAAAAAAAA
>NC_081541.1:33258022-33269248 GCF_901000735.1 Corylus avellana | reverse complement strand
CTATTAAACTGACATAGATTTTAAAAATATGATTTTTACATGTTTTAGCGGAATACATGTCAACTTTTTTTCTTTCTCTTTTTTTATTGAAAAAAATTCAAATCTCATTGAAGAAGGATCACGAGCATAACGCCCTTACATCACAGAGCAAAAAATTCTTAAAAATCATAGCTAATTCGAAAAATGTATATGTATATATATCCCTTTTAAAATACAAACTATACTGTGTGAGCTTAGTATTTGAGTTGACCCAATGCGATGGGCTTCAATGTGTAGGCCATTGGCATTGTGCCCAACTAGCTTAGTAAAAATTATGGGCAAAAATGTGGTTATGATTGGTAGTTATTGGTTAAAATCGCTAATCGTAATCACATAGGCGGTTAGTAAAATTCACTAACTGCCTTCGCTAACCTATGTGACTAACCGCCTAACGGTTAGTGGTTAATAACCCTAATAACTGCTAACCGTTTTTTAAAGAATTTTTTTTTAAAAAAAGTAACATCGTTTTTATGGTAATATAATAATACCACTGCATACAAACATCATTTTTATCTATATTTAAACACAAACATTTTATGTATATATATATATATATATATAAATATAATATATATTATTACATAATATACATAAAGGTGGTTAACAGTTAACGGTGAGCGGTTTTTTCAAAACCTAAAACCATTAACCATAACCGCTTAGGCGATTAGCGGTTAATAACTGTCAGTCTTGTCACCTTTAGTAAAAATTGGATAAAAGCCTTTTATAGCTGGCCATAAGAGCTAATGAATTTCATAATTAAATAGTCTAATTCATAACATAATTTAAACCTAATATTAATAACATGCATATTTTAATGCGTTAATTCATGGCACATGACATAATATATATATATATATATATATATATATATATATATATATGTGTGTGTGTGTGTGTTACTTTCTCTACTCAATCTAGAAAGAAGAGGAGATTGCTTCAACAAAATCACATCACAAATACATGTAAGAATTTCTTCTAACTAAACCTGATATATGATGGATTTAATGGTTGCTTTTGCTAACCGATATATTGCAATGTTTACAACTCTGAAAATGTGATTAATTTGCCTACTAGGTAGCGAAGTTATAACCATGCAAGTGTTCTCTACTAGTTGTTCAAATCTACTCCAGTTTCAACATGTAGAATTCACTGCTTTAACCACTTGGAGTGGATCACCTTCCAAAATAACATTCTATAACCTTATTTCTTGTATATGGGTAAGTAGATAATTTAGAAATCGTCACAGCAGAAGTCTTGGTAGCTTTCCACGCCATTGCCTTTTGCAAATAAATATGATTTAAAATCTTATGATTTCAACTTATCCTAAAATTTTATTAATCAAGTGATTTATATACCCTTAACCATAATTAACTAAGTCAAACCTTACTAATTATCTGCATTGGAATCAAAAACCTTTTCATGCTAGGCTTGTTCAGGGCTTGTTTAGGGCTTATTGAAATAATTGGGCCTTGTATGGTTGGCTAGTTTAGGCTCATAAAATGAGTTAAG
Organism: Corylus avellana; assembly: GCF_901000735.1. Lineage (NCBI taxonomy): Eukaryota > Viridiplantae > Streptophyta > Magnoliopsida > Fagales > Betulaceae > Corylus > Corylus avellana. The sequence continues at coordinate 33,267,700 of NC_081541.1, read as the reverse complement.
GGCCTTAGATGGTTAACCCTTTTAGGAAAAAATTCAAATGGACAATTTCTAACTCGAGTCCCATAAAAGCATTTTAGATTTTTCAATGAAAAACTAAAAAATATTTTAAGGGAAATTATAAGACTAACCTTATTTTAGATTGATTCGGATTCTTAGTTTAATTCATACTTTTTTGGGGTAAAAATTAATCTAGAAGTCTTGAATCATATGTCAACATATAAAAATGTTTCGAATGTTTTATTGTCAAGAGATATAAAATTACGTATATTTGCATCTTTTGTTGAGTGTGGCATGTGTAACATGAAGCAAAGAAGCAAAACCCATTAAGATAATGAAATAGTGGTTTCATTTGTCCATTTCTTGAGAAAATTGATGAAGAACAAAGTTTTCTTCTTACTCAATCTATTAGTTTTGATATTTTCACGTAAGAATTAAGTGTTCTAAAGACAAATATTAGTTTATATTAAAAATATATATAAAAATCACGTGTTCTAAAAATAAATGTTAATTTAACGTACTAATCAGTTGAAACAATTTCTTATAATTTATTATTTTTTTTATAAAAAAAAAAATGTCCATTTACAAATATATATATATATATATAAAAAGATAAATAGGTAGATAGGCAAATAGAGGATTGTACATACTTATTTATGCTGTTTTTGTAATATATATAAAAATAAATAGGTAGATAGGCAAATAGAGGATTGTGCATACTTATTTATGCTGTTTTTGTACAATTGCCTTTTGGTATTAGGTCTATTTTGCTGAAAAAAGAAATGGGTAATTTTATTTGTTGACAAATGATTCAAGGCTTCTCGACTCCAAACGAGATCTTCTTGAATAATAACACATCTGTTAAAGAAGTTTACAGCATTGTGGAGAAGGCACCATTCGAGCTGGATGGACCAGGCATTTAGTAGAACCATTTTGGTTCAGTTTCTCTTGATTTTGGCTCGAGCAGACATTTAGCTGACCATAATGATTTAGATCGGCTCGATCTTAGTTTGAGCCAAGATCAAACATGTCATCATGATGCAAAATATTAAGACAAGAGTTACAAGAATTGTCTTTTCTTATCTTATGTAGTACGATGCGGTTCCCTCTAATTATGGAAATGCAGCTCACTACATTTACATAAATTTGTAATAATTATTAATGTTTTAGTTTGTGAAAAAATATATTTTAATTTTTCTCCGTATTTTTTAATATTTATAAATGTTTTTTTTTTCGAGTTTCCCTCTCTTCTCCCACATTCAAGGAAAACTTTCAAAAGCAATATATATGGCTGCATTGAAATTCTCTACAATTAACTTGTGAGGATCCTTATCCCACAATGTTTTAAGTTCAATGATTAATGATACTATTTCCTTTTGTTTAAGCTTAACTAAAGGCACCTTGAATCATTCACATCTAAATCTTCCACTTTACGTCTACCTCTATATTGTTTAATGGAAGGTCGGTAAGACATAATGCATCTCACTTTTCTGCTTTTTGTATTTGGGATTGATGGCGATTGGCAAAGTAAACATTGGCCATAAAAATACTGATTAATATGTAATTTTGTTTAGACTAATTTTCCTTAACCTCCATAGCTCTCGCAAAGCATACTCCTCTGTTTATTGAGCGGTCCAATTATCGGATTGCATCACATACCATCGTCAAAGCGGCTCTCTCATAGGTCTTTTGTATTGACCTTTTTTTTGGGTATTTGTTGGGGTCTCTTACCCTTTCCTTTTGTAATTTTATTTTATTACTTTTTTTTTTTTTTTTTTCTAATTTAAAAGCCAGGAGAAAACAACTATTCTAGTTAGACGTGACCATATTAACACTTGCTCGCTAAAAACCGCATAAAAATGGCTTAGACGGTGAGAACCATAGGTTCTCTCTCAAGTCTAACTAAGTCATAACTTGATCTATCCTCATCGAGACATCAGTGAGACTCCCAAGACGGCTAATACTAATAGATTGATGATTCTCATTTCGGAAGTCGAACTCTTACCTTAATATATGCCCAATAACTTCGTGGATTTCTTTGAGGCCACTAAACCGGAATAGCATGAATTGGAGATGATCCAATTAGTTATATGTGCAGGATATTTTTGTCTTTTCACTTTTTGAATGAATAAAAATACCCTTCTAATATAATTAACTGGATATTCTCTAGTTTATTTAAACCGGAGAGGATCATAATTCCATTAAACCACCACCGCCGATGGTTTTTATTTTATTTTAATGGAATAGTTAAGTTGCTAAATAATTGGTTTAATCATGAGAGCAGATTTCATTAGCTTTTGGGTAACAACTGTGATCGATAGTGTTAATTAGGTAGGTCAATGGTGCGCAAAGAACTTGTTCTAAGCTTAACATAATTCATTTGTGTGACCCCAATGTCTTTTCTCAGCTACCCAGCACTTCCCAACCTACCTTCAATCTCAAACAACCCTCTCTCTCTCTCTTCTCTCTCTCTAGAGAAAAAAGGAAAGATGCCAGCTTTGAATGCACTGATGATTCCACAGTCTCTGTACATCGTCCTCGCAAACAAGTGTTAAACTTCAACTCACAAAGTCCACTATGCAATCTTTGGGGGGGACCTTTTTTGACAGGATTGGGATCAGCTTTTAACGATTACACTTGCACAAGGAAGATACCCACACTGTGCCATTGGAATATGTGGCATTAATACTAAAATACTGACCAGGAAATCCTATTATTAACAAAATTTTAAAATGTGGTCGAGGCGATCGCGTCGACAGTTAAAACGAAGTATTGCAATTTTGTTTGCCCCAAGACGTAAAAGATGAAAGGATAACTTTTTTTGAAAGTTCGGTAATTAAGATTGAGAAACAAACAAACTCGAAATACTTTATGTTACCCGTCGACACGATCGCCTTAACGATATTTAAACCGTCGTAAAATTTTGTGCTTTTCAAGGATGATCGAGCTCGTTTGATAACATAATTTTTTAGTGTGTTTTTTATTTTTTGGTTTTGATGTAACTAAAAAGTGAAAGTAATTTGTAAACATTTTGTATTTGAAATTATTTGTTTATATTATTTATTTATTTTACTCAAAAACACAAATACTCTAAAAAGTGTTGCCGAACGAGCTCGATAAAATTGGTTGAAATTTTTAGTTGATGGCCCCTTTTAAAGAGCATTTAGAATAAGCATGCCAAAGTGCATGTCTGCATCGTCACCCCTCATTCTTCTTAGTGAGATCCACTCGAATGTTTTGTTGTTTTTCAAATGGATGTTGTGAAAAAAGATGAGAAGGAAGGATGAAATTGGGTTGAGCATTGACCCCCTTGGATCAAATTTTGATTACTATCATTTATGATAATATTATAATTAAGATTAAGAATGTTATTTATTATTAATAGCATTATTTAGAGTTACGATTTTATTTCAATTCTTATTGTAAACCTGTGTAAGGCACCCTAGGTTCAATAATAAAAGAGATATCATAAGTATAATTTTTATGAAAGTTAATCGTTTGATTGAAAGGTGTAGGGTTCTTCGAAATACCTTACCACGAGGCTCATAATTCTTAGAATTACCCTATCTTAAAACCCTTTTAATTTTCTCTTTTGTTGTTAAATCACTCTCACAACACTTGCAGTTACACAAACACATAACAAGTGGTATCAGAGTCATCCATGTGTTAATTTTACCATTGAGAACAATGGTCTTTTTAAAGAAGGAATGATTATTATGGACCAACATGAAAGTGGGAAACGTGAATTACATGAGAAGCCGCCAAAGTGAGGATTAGAAAGAAGAAACTGCTTAGGCGTAGGTTTATTATTATATTATGAGACTGACATACAACTTGAAAGGCTGATTTTCAATACTTGTATAACAGACGAAAGGTTGATTTTCATGACTGCCATAAAATTTTAATTGTATAACAGTATACTAAATAGCATTACTCATATAAAAAATACCATAAGTAATTTTTTCAGACATTTATTGTTTGATTGGGATGCTTAGTGTAGGCGGTAGGCCAAAGTCTCAAATCCCTATAGAATTATGGATTTGGTTTAGGTGTAGTAATACAACTACATCATGGTATGTGCTATAATTTTTTTAACGGTCAAGATAATTTGAAGAAGAGTGATGTGGAATAGTAAGTACTAAACAAATTTCCAAGGTCAAAAGGCAAAACTTCTAATTAATTGCTTCCTACCATATGTTCAAACAATAAATATTTTGGCATTTAGGAACAATACATTTTAAAATTTTTTTTTTTTAAAAATGATGTGGCAAGAAAGAAGGTATAACCATGACGTGGTTATTCCATCATCATAGGAGTGTATTTGTTAGAAGCTACAAGCTTATGTTGTCCTTAATCTCGGATGCTTATCATTTAAAAAAAAAAAAAAAAGCGTAAAAACATCATTAATTTCAGTATCATGCGCATTCGAGGATGAGTTTCAAACCATTTGAACAATTCCCACGGCAAACTATCAAATCAAATTTTTTTGTTCTCAAGCTACTTGAAAAAAACAAGAGAGAAAATGAGAAGAGAAGATCACACAATCAGCCTTAAACTTTCAAATTAATCGGCTAAGAATAAGATTGTTAGAAATGAGTTTTGGGCCTAACTCAACCCAAAAGCTAGCTCAAGAGTTGAGGTTTACCCTCAACCTTATAAATGACTCATCTCTTTAATACTCAGGCAATGTGGGACTTCCAACACGCCTGAGTATAAATGACTCATCTTATAAATGACTTATCTCTTTAATACTCAGGCAATGTGGGACTTCCAACACGCCCCCTCACGTGTGGCGGGAGGACATCCAAGCCAACATGGTGGGCCACAGCCAATTGGGCTAGGCTCTGATACCATGTTAGAAATGGGTCTTGGGCCTAACTCAACTCAAAAGCTAGCTCATGAGTTGAGGTTTCCCCTCACATTATAAATGGCCCATCTCCTTAATACCCAGGCAATGTGGGACTTCCAACATGCCCCCTCACGTGTGGCAGGAGGACATCCAAGCCAACACGTGCGACAATGGGTGACGGTGGGTCACAGCCAATTAATTGGGTTAGGCTCTGATACTATGTTAGAAATGAGTTTTGGGCCTAACTCAACCCAAAAGCTAGCTCAAGAATTGAGGTTTACCCTCAACCTTATAAATGACTCATCTCTTTAATACCCAGGCAATGTGGGACTTCCAACATTGCCTGGTCCCCCAATTTTATTGGTCAAACACAACTTTTTAAATAAAAGAGCGGAAAGTGTTCATTTGAGAGTGTATTTTCAAAAAATGGTATTTTAAATGAGGGGTTGGATTTGTAATGCTACTCGCAAGTGCGTTTTACGCACTCCACCTTATGTATTGATATGTCTATGTCACGTCTGCAAAAAGTTTTTAGTCTTGCACCAAATCTTGCTTGGAGGGTGGCCACAGTCACTTCAATAACTCGAGGCAGTGCCACCACATTTAGAAGTTCAATAGGGGTGACCAACCAACCTCTTAGCTTAAAGGAAGTAGTTGGCCACTCATGAGAGTGCTCTCAATAACGACGTAGAACTCTTTCATTTGCGTCGAAAAACAATCCGAATTAACGTGACAATGTCATGTAAACTAGTAAACTATTTGTAGGTAAATTGTACATATAACTAGTATTTATCTTTAAAGATTGTACATTTTTAAAATCACAAAAACTTACTTTTATAGATTTTATCATCCGTTTAACTATACTTTTATAAATTATATTATTTATAACTGGGTTTTAAAAATCATTATTGTTTCAAATAATACACTTTGAAACCCCTAATTGTACAAAAACGGTGTAAAAGTATCTATATGCACCGGATGGAGATTATGAGCAGCCACACGTGATGAAAACCAGTTCATGAATCCGACATGTCGGAAAGCAGGGAAAGTGATCTCACACCACCTGTTGTCTGGTTTTTTATTTTTATTTTTATTTTTTTGAAAATTACAGTCAACCCCTCGGGTATGCTCCCGACGACAAGACACACAATCAGAAAAATCCAATCCTCTCGATCACACACTCTCTCTCCCACTCAATAATCCCACTACCTCCACATTTCAGTTTCACCGAACAGTAAACAGAGAGTGCAAGAGCTAAATATATAACTACACATATCTGGCGCAACAATCCATTATTGGTGTAAATGCTTGTAGGCTTGTAGCAGTAGTGGAGCAAGCAAAATACTACCGCCCCCACCCACAAAGGCTGGAAGAATTAATATTAAGGGTGACAATCGAACAGTCTTTTTGAGTTCAGGTAGAGTTCTCATGAGGAATGGCTTCTTCTTGGATTTATGGTATCATTTTGCTTCTTCTTGCCAAGCAACAGTCTTTGTTCCTTCTAGCACTTGCTTCAAGCAATGTGAGTTTTGAGTTTTCTTATGTCGGTTCTGTTCTGTTCTGTTTCTTCCTCGATTGAGTGTTTTTTTTTTTTATTGATTTGTTTCGTGGGTTTGTGTTTTTCTTTGGTCTTGGCAGGTTCACATTGTGTATATGGGAGAGAGGCAGCATGAAGAGCCTGAACTCGTTCAAGACTCGCACCATGACATCCTATCTAATATACTTGGAAGGTTTCAGTTCTAACTTCTTTTTGTCAGCGTTCTTATTTTTCATTTAGTGAAATTTGTTCTGTTCTTATGTGAAAGGAGAGAAAGTTTTGATTGCTGTGTCCATGAAATTTCCCAAAAAGCAGGCTGCTGCTTTTGGTCTTTTGAAAATAGCATATGATGTTGGTAGAGGCTCTAATTGAATTTGAGAAACATGGGGTGACCATGGCGGTGGTGTAGCTAAAATTAATGGTAGTGGTGGTGGTGGTAACAAAGGCAGAGGTGCTTTGGCTGTTACAATATAAATTAAATGGTTAAATTCATCAATTCTATTAACTTAAGTTTTTGGGATAAGTAGTGATTTATCATAGTATCGAAGCAAAGGTTCTAAATTTGAATATTATCTCCATCATTCACTTTTCATTTTAGTTAAATATTTCACGTACTAGGACTCACATATTCAGGAGAAATTTGAGTCTACATGTGAAGTATATTGTTAGAATATAAATTAATTGATTAAATGCATCTCTTTAGAATAAGTGCTGATTTAATAGTGGCATACGCCTAAGTAGCAAAACAAATCGTGCGAGCACATGTGAAGTATGTTGGCCGTTATTTTAATGGCTGTTTCCTTCAAATTTGTGTGCACCAAATGCATTTTCACCATCTTGTTGCTTGTAAAGTTATGTGACTGGAACCTAATTATGATCATAACAATGAAGTAAGAGCATGTTATATCAATTTGACAGCAAGGAAGCTGCCAAGGAGTCGATTCTGTATAGCTACAAGCATGGCTTTTCAGGGTTTGCTGCAGCCTTAACTGAGTCTCAAGCCAAGCTTATTGCAGGTGTTACAATGTTGGTGAACTGTAAATTTTGTTCTCCTATAACACTTATGCTTTTCTAACAAGTAATTGTAGTTGGTATTCTCCTTTCTTGTACTACAATGCAGATTTCCCAGGAGTTGTTCGTGTAGTTCGAAACCGAATTCTTAGTCTGCAGACGACTAGAAGTTGGGATTTCCTCCAAGTAAAGCCTCAAATTGCACACGGAATTCTTTCAATGGGTCATTCAGGACTTGGGACTATTATTGGTGTCATGGACACTGGTTAGTGTAGAAATGCCTTATATGGTTGTATATTATACGAGATCAGGCTTTAATTGTGCTCACTTTGTTGAACAGGAATCTGGCCTGAGTCTGAAAGCTTCAAAGATGAGGGAATGGGAGAGATTCCATCTCGTTGGAAAGGCATATGTCAAGGAGGAGAGAAGTTCAATAGCTCCCACTGTAATAGGTTGATTTCACTTTGTTTTTTTTTTTTTTTTTCATATTGAATTATCTTTCCTGATAAAATTGTTGTCGTATGACCAGTCAATATATCATTTTAACACTGCTATTTGATAAGAAAAATCAAAATTGGTTGCTTAACTGTAATATTATTCTAGCAGTCAAGGAAAATGTGCCACAACTTTCTCAGCGTCCGATTAACTTGTGTACTTTGAATTCTGGACTTAACGATAGTTTTTACTGTGAAATTCCCATGTTTGAGTCAAGAATCTGCCTTGTTACAAAGAAGTACTAATCTGTTTCCATACTTCGTTTCCTATATTCTTATAAGGTTGAGGCATGTTAAATTCGATTATATCTTCAAACACTTACTGTTATGATATACTTTGGGCAGGAAAATTATTGGTGCACGTTGGTATATCAAAGGATATGAAGCTGAATTCGGAAAGCTAAATACAAGTGATGGGGTTGAGTTCTTTTCTCCCCGAGATGCTGCAGGCCATGGCACTCACACATCATCTACTGCAGCTGGTCTTCCAGTAGAAAATGCAAGTTTTATGGGATTAGCTCAAGGAGTGGCGAGAGGGGGTGCTCCATCAGCTTGGTTAGCTGTCTACAAAGTTTGCTGGGCTACTGGCGGTTGCAGCGCAGCCGATCTTCTTGCCGCATTTGATGACGCAATATTTGATGGCGTAGATGTGCTTTCAGTGTCTCTTGGCGCACCACCTCCACTTGATACTTATGTGGATGATGTTGTGTCCATTGGTTCATTACATGCTGTAGCTAAAGGAATTTCAGTTGTATGCTCTGCCGGGAATTCTGGTCCTTATCCTCAGTCTGTCATAAATACAGCTCCATGGGTTATAACCGTTGCCGCAAGTACCATAGATAGAGCTTTCCCCACTTTGATTTCCTTGGGGAACAATCAAACTCTTGTGGTAACTTCTTAACTTCCTATCTAGCCATGAAAGATTGTGTTTGTTTCTGTTGGAATAAGGATAAACAGTTTGCAATGAAATGTAACTGCAAAAAGAATCCACATGTAAAAGATTTATATGGTTCAGCAATATGCCTGTTTCCCTGAAAGAAATGTGAAGAATTTGTTATTTTTGATAGGATAACAACAATATCATTCTTTTAAAAGCCAGCCCATCCAGAAAATAAAATAAAATAAAAACCCTCCAAAACTACCTTACATCTACTACAATTTGTACATGAGGCTTTTGTATGCAAGTATGGGTTGTTTGGATGATTCTGTGAGTGATAAGTGAGTCTCACTTCTTTGTGTCATTCTAATTTTCTGCTTTCATAGTCATTGAAGTATTCTATTCATCTTTGCTCATGTAATTTTATTTTATTTTATTTTATTTATATATATTTTTTTTCATGTTTTATGTTCCTGTTTTCTTCAAAATGCACTATAATTTGGCTATTCCAACTTGAGATTTCTGTTTAGTAGTTTTGAATGATATCGATTAAGGTGTCAGATGGAGAATCTAAACATGCATAAATGATATCGATTAAAATGCACTATAATCTGTGCTGTTTGTTTGTTTTGGTTGAACCATGCATAAAAAAAAACCTTGTTCAAACTTCACATTCATAATGAACTACTATCTAGTTATAAAATTGATATCTAATTCTTTGTTTTGTAGACCTAGAAATGATTTTATTTTCTCAAGCAGGGTCAGGCTTTCTATACAGGGAAGGATATGAACAAATTTCACCCTATTGTGCAAGGAGAAGACATAGCAGCTGTTGATGCATATGAAGATAGTGCAAGGTATAATGTGTTGTTATTTGCTTCTTGTTCGCATGAACTCTATTTGAATCATCTAC
>NC_081541.1:33243290-33257922 GCF_901000735.1 Corylus avellana | reverse complement strand
TTCTAACTAAACCTGATATATGACGGATTTAATGGTTGCTTTTGCTAACCGATATATCGAAATGTTTACAACTCTGAAAATGTGATTAATTTGCCAACTAGGTAGCGAAGTTATAACCATGCAAGTGTCCTCCACTAGTTGTCCAAATTTACTTCAGTTTCAACGTGTAGAATTCACTGCTTTAACCACTTGGAGCGTATCACCTTCCAAAATAACATTCTATAAGCTTATTTCTTGTATATGGGTAAGTGAATAATTTAGAACTGGTTGCAGCAGAAGTGTTGGTAGCTTTCCACGCCATTTGCAAAACATAAATATGATTTAAAATCTTATGATTTCAACTTATCCTAAAATGTTATTAATCAAGTGATTTATATACCCTTAAGTCCTTAACCATAATTAACTAAGGCAAACCTTACTAATTATCTGCCTTCGAATCAAAAACCTTTTCATGCTAGGCTTGTTCAAGGCTTGTTTAGGGCTTGTTGAACTAATTGGGCCTTGTATGGTTGGCTAGTTGAGGCTCATAAAATGAGTTAAGGGCCTTAGATGGTTAACCCAGTTAGGAAAAAAATTCAAATGGACAATTTCTAACTCAAGTCCCATAAAAGCATTTTAGATTTTTCAATGAAAAACTAAAAAATATTTTAAGGGAAATTATAAGACTAACCTTATTTTAGATTGATTCGGATTCTTACTTTAGTTCATACTTTTTTGGGAGTAAAAATTAGTCTAGAAGTCTTGAATCATATGTCAACATATAAAAATGTTTCGAGTGTTTTATTGTCAAGAGATATAAAATTACGTATATTTGCATCTTTTGTTGAGTGTGGAATGTGTAACATGAAGCAAAGAAGCATAACCCATTAAGATAATGAAATAGTAGTTTCATTTGTCCATTTCTTTAGAAAATTGATGAAGAACAAAGTTTTCTTCTTACTCAATCTATTAGTTTTGATATTTTCACGTAAGAATTACGTGCTCTAAAGACAAATGTTAGTTTATATTAAAAATATATGTAAAAATCATGTGTTCTAAAGGCAAATGTCAGTTTAATGTACTAATCAGTTGAAACAATTTCTTATAATTTATTTATTTTTTTGTATTAAAAAAAATGTCCATTTACAAATATAATAATAAAATAAAATAAAATAAATAAATAAATAAGAAAGATAAAAGATAAATAGGTAGATAGGCAAATAGAGGATTGTACATACTTATTTATGCTGTTTTTGTACAATTGCCTTTTGGTATTAGGTCTCTTTTGCTGAAAAAAGAAATGGGTAATTTTATTTGTTGACAAATGATTCAAGGCTTCTTGATGCAGTGTGACTTAGTAGGCTGCAGCGAAAAACAACAATAAAGTAGCAGATAACTAATTCTAGACCTAGATTCTATCAATGATCTAAGAATTCTTCTAAAAACAATAGATACTCTCTAAAGTTTAAAGGAAAAGAGGAATAAACTCAACTCTGAGTATTCTCATTAATCAAAATCAATAATAATCAACAACTGAATTGTTAAAGGCTTTAAGCATATATTTATAGCCCAAGACTCCTAGCCCTAAAATAACAATGAAATAAAGTTAATTTAGAAGTCTACGAAAGACAACTAAACCAAATAAAAAATTAACAAAGAAACCTAATTCAAATAAAGACTGAAAGATAAGATAGAATAAACAACTAACAAAGAAACCTAATAAAAGACTAAAAGATAAGATAAGATAAGCCTTGAATACCAATCTACATCATCCTCCCGAGGTTGGAGATAATTCGCCCTCGAATTTAGACTGTCTTTTCCACGATCTTTCGGGTGCCCTGTCAACTTGTTCCATTCTCCCTTCCTCAAGATCAAGACAAGACAACACCCCACAATAAGCGTGACGCTCTTTATCTTCGAAATATCTTGATGGTTGCTGTGAAGGCCCCACACACCACTTGGCAATTCTTCGGATTTGCCGTACTTCTCCCTTCCATGTGCCATGAAAATCTTCAAATAACTAGCAACGACCCCGTCACTTTTTGATAGAACATTCCCCTCCACCAAATAGATCTCATCACAAATTTGGTTAGAAGAATTTGACAAAATAGCATCTATCACAATGAAATCAACATAGTCAATTGGCTCAACACTAAAATCGAAGACTTTATCTTCGGGGCTCTTATCAGGCACATGATATATAGAATTGTCGTCAAAAAGTGCAAAACTATTCGAAAGATTTACCTCTTCCAAGGGTTCTTCTTCTTCATGAAAAATTGCAAAACTCTCTGAAAGACTTACCTCTTCCAAGAGTTCCTCTTCTTCATGAAAAATTGTGATACTCTCTAAAAGGTTTGCCTCTTCCACTTGTTTTTCCAATTCTTCAAGCCTTTTAGGACTTTTGATGTCATGCGGATGATTAGTAACATTAGTTCTCGGTACCAAATCAAGTTGAGGTTGAATGTCTCGCAATGATGGTATCACTTTCGGTAATTCTACTCGGACTATGTCGACACATCTCCCTTGATGCCGCTTTCCTTGTCCGTCAACTCCTGCTTGGCTACAAAGGATTGATCATCTCCTTGTGAAGGTTTTGGCTCCGCCCATGGGCTATGTAGCAACTTCAATTTGGTTTTACCAAACATGAAGTTGTATGTGTTCTTTGTTTCATCATGGATAGCAACTCTATCATATTTCCATGGCTTTCCCAACAATAGGTGACACGTATCCATGTCGACCACATCACACCACACATGATCCACATATTTATCTCCAATAGAAAATGACACTAGACAACGTCTAGAAACCGTTACCTCGTTTCCTTTCATGAGCCATTCCAACCGATAGGGAGTAGGATGTCTCTTGGTCTCAAGCCTTAGCTTCCGAACCGCTTCCTCCGAGACTACATTCATACCACTCCTTGGATCGATGACAAGCTTGGCCACCTTGCCTCCCATGGTGCATGTAGTCTGAAATTGTTGGTACGTACCTCCAATGTCTCGGGACACCGATTGATGCTTGACCTCCGCCATCTCCCAAGACACCTTTTTTTTGTATGAATTTTCTATTTTTTCTTTTTGGGTGTCGAGCTTGACGCCTGCATCCCGTGATATAGCATGGGCTTGTGCCGTTGGAAATTCCTTCCGCACTCTGCGCCCTGCATAAGGATTGATAGGTTCACCCTCGACGATAAATTTGTCTTCTGCCCCCGCGTATCTCGGTTTTGGTTGATGATGACGAATGCTCGGACCATCCATGTCGGCCAAGTGATTGGTAGGGACCCCGTGATGGGTGCGCGCACGCCCCTCCTTCCGCATGATTAGACCACCAAACCTCTCCTCCATGTGCCGCAAACGAATCGTCAGTTGCTCCTTACATGCTGCCTCCGTGCGCACGTGCACCTCGTTTATGTCTGCAAAGCGGTTGCCCCTCCCCATTCATGGAAAGTAATTGAGCTCTGATACCAACTGATGCAGCGTGACTTAGTAGGCTACAACGAAAAACAACAATAAAGTAGCGGATAACTAATTCTAGACCTAGATTCTATCAATGATCTAAGAATTCTTCTAAAAACAATAGATACTCTCTAAAGTTTAAAGGAAAAGAGGAATAAACCCAACTCTAAGTATTTTCATTAATCAAAATTAATAATAATCAACAACTGAATTGTTAAAGGCTTTAAGCATATATTTATAGCCCAAGACTCCTAGCCCTAAAATAACAATGAAATAAAATTAATTTAGAAGTCTACGAAAGACAACTAAACCAAATAAAAGACTAATAAAGAAACCTAATTCAAGTAAAGACTGAAAGATAAGATAGAATAAACAACTAACAAAGAAACCTAATAAAAGACTAAAAGATAAGATAAGATAAGCCTTGAATTCCAATCTACATCACTTCTCGACTCCAAAGGAGATCTTCTTGAACAATAACACGTACATCTGTTAAAGAAGTTTACAGCATTGTGCAGAAGGCACCGCTCGAGCTGGATGGACTAGGCATTTAGTAGAACCATTCTGGTTCAGTTTCTCTCAATTTTGGCTCGAGCAGACATTTAGCAGACCATTCTGATTTGGCTCGGCTCGATCTTAGTTTGAGCCAAGATCGAACAGGTCATCATGATGCAAAATATTAAGACAAGAGTTACAAGATCTGTCTTTTCTTATCTTATGTAGTACGATACGGTTCCCTCTAATTATGGAAATGCAGCTCACTACACTTACATAAATTTGTAATAATTATACATGTTTTAGTTTGTGGAAAAATATATTTTAATTTTTCTCCGTATTTTTTAATATTTATAAATGTTTTTTTTCGAGTTTCCCTCTCTTCTCCCACATTCAAGGAAAACTTTCAAAAGCAATATATATGGCTGCATTGAAATTCTCTACAATTAACTTGTCAGGATCCTTATCCCACAATGTTTTAAGTTCAATGATTAATGATACTATTTCCTTTTGTGTAAGCTTAACTAAAGGCACCTTGAATCATTAACATCTAAATCTTGCACTTTACGTCTACCTCTATATTGTTTAATGGAAGGTCGGTAAGACATAATGCATCTCACTTTTCTGCTTTTTGTATTTGGGATTGATGGCGATTGGCAAAGTAAACATTGGCCATAAAAATACTGATTAATATGTAATTTTGTTTAGACTAATTTTCCTTAACCTCCATAGCTCTCGCAAAGCATACTCCTCTGTTTATTGAGCGGTCCAATTATCGGATTGCATCACATACCATCGTCAAAGCGGCTCTCTCATAGGTCTTTTGTATTGACCTTTTTTTTGGGTATTTGTTGGGGTCTCTTACCCTTTCCTTTTGTAATTTTATTTTATTACTTTTTTTTTTTTTTTTTTCTAATTTAAAAGCCAGGAGAAAACAACTATTCTAGTTAGACGTGACCATATTAACACTTGCTCGCTAAAAACCGCATAAAAATGGCTTAGACGGTGAGAACCATAGGTTCTCTCTCAAGTCCAACTAAGTCATAACTTGATCTATCCTCATCGAGACATCAGTGAGACTCCCAAGACAGCTAATACTAATAGATTGATGATTCTCATTTCGGAAGTCGAACTCTTACCTTAATATATGCCCAATAACTTCGTGGATTTCTTTGAGGCCACTAAACCGGAATAGCATGAATTGGAGATGATCCAATTAGTTATATGTGCAGGATATTTTTGTCTTTTCACTTTTTGAATGAATAAAAATACCCTTCTAATATAATTAACTGGATATTCTCTAGTTTATTTAAACCGGAGAGGATCATAATTCCATTAAACCACCACCGCCGATGGTTTTTATTTTATTTTAATGGAATAGTTAAGTTGCTAAATAATTGGTTTAATCATGAGAGCAGATTTCATTAGCTTTTGGGTAACAACTGTGATCGATAGTGTTAATTAGGTAGGTCAATGGTGCGCAAAGAACTTGTTCTAAGCTTAACATAATTCATTTGTGTGACCCCAATGTCTTTTCTCAGCTACCCAGCACTTCCCAACCTACCTTCAATCTCAAACAACCCTCTCTCTCTCTCTTCTCTCTCTCTAGAGAAAAAAGGAAAGATGCCAGCTTTGAATGCACTGATGATTCCACAGTCTCTGTACATCGTCCTCGCAAACAAGTGTTAAACTTCAACTCACAAAGTCCACTATGCAATCTTTGGGGGGAACCTTTTTTGACAGGATTGGGATCAGCTTTTAACGATTACACTTGCACAAGGAAGATACCCACACTGTGCCATTGGAATATGTGGCATTAATACTAAAATACTGACCATGAAATCCTATTATAAACAAAATTTTAAAATGTGGTCGAGGCGATCGCGTCGACAGTTAAAACGAAGTATTGCAATTTTGTTTGCCCCAAGACGTAAAAGACGAAATGATTACTTTTTTTGAAAGTTCGGTAATTAAGATTGAGAAACAAACAAACTCGAAATACTTCATGTTATCCGTCGACACGATCGCCTTAACGATATTTAAACCGTCGTAAAATTTCGTGCTTTTCAAGGATGATCGAGCTCGTTTGATAACATAATTTTTTTGTGTGTTTTTTATTTTTTGGTTTTGATGTAACTAAAAAGTAATTTGTAAACATTTTGTATTTGAAATTATTTGTTTATATTATTTATTTATTTTACTCAAAAACACAAATGCTCTAAAAAGTGTTGCCGAACGAGCTCGATAAAATTGGTTGAAATTTTTAGTTGATGGCCCCTTTTAAAGAGCATTTAGAATAAGCATGCCAAAGTGCATGTCTGCATCGTCACCCCTCATTCTTCTTAGTGAGATCCACTCGAATGTTTTGTTGTTTTTCAAATGGATGTTGTGCAAAAAGAAGAGAAGGAAGGATGAAATTGGGTTGAGCATTGACCCCCTTGGATCAAATTTTGATTACTATCATTTATGATAATATTATAATTAAGATTAAGAATGTTATTTATTATTAATAGCATTATTTAGAGTTACGATTTTATTTCAATTCTTATTGTAAACCTGTGTAAGGCACCCTAGGTTCAATAATAAAAGAGATATCATAAGTATAATTTTTTTGAAAGTTAATCGTTTGATTGAAAGGTGTAGGGTTCTTCGAAATACCTTACCACGAGGCTCATAATTCTTAGAATTACCCTATCTTAAAACCCTTTTAATTTTCTCTTTTGTTGCTATATCACTCTCACAACACTTGCAGTTACACAAACACATAACAAGTGGTATCAGAGTCATCCATATGTTAATTTTACCATTGAGAACAATGGTCTTTTTAAAGAAGGAATGATTATTATGGACCAACATGAAAGTGGGAAATGTGAATTACATGAGAAGCCGCCAAAGTGAGGATTAGAAAGAAGAAACTGCTTAGGCGTAGGTTTATTATTATATTATGAGACTGACATACAACTTGAAAGGCTGATTTTCAATACTTGTATAACAGACGAAAGGTTGATTTTCATGACTGCCATAAAATTTCAATTGTTTAACAGTATACTAAATAGCATTATTCATATAAAAAATACCATAAGTAATTTTTTCAGACATTTATTGTTTGATTGGGATGCTTAGTGTAGCCGGTAGGCCAAAGTCTCAAATCCCTATAGAATTATGGATTTGGGTTAGGTGTAGTAATACAACTACATCATCGTATGTGCTATAATTTTTTTAACGGTCAAGATAATTTGAAGAAGAGTGATGTGGAATAGTAAGTACTAAACAAATTTCCAAGGTCAAAAGGCAAAACTTCTAATTAATTGCTTCCTACCATATGTTCAAACAATAAATATTTTGGCATTTAGGAACAATACATTTTAAAATTTTTTTTTTTTAAAAATGATGTGGCAAGAAAGAAGGTATAACCATGACGTGGTTATTCCATCATCATAGGAGTGTATTTGTTAGAAGCTACAAGCTTATGTTGTCCTTAATCTCGGATGCTTATCATTTAAAAAAAAAAAAAAAAGCGTAAAAACATCATTAATTTCAGTATCATGCGCATTCGAGGATGAGTTTCAAACCATTTGAACAATTCCCACGGCAAACTATCAAATCAAATTTTTTTGTTCTCAAGCTACTTGAAAAAAACAAGAGAGAAAATGAGAAGAGAAGATCACACAATTAATCAGCCTTAAACTTTCAAATTAATCAGCTAAGAATAAGATAGTGTGTTTTGGTCCCCCAATTTTATTGGTCAAACACAAGCTTTTAAATAAAAGAGCGGAAAGTGTTCATTTGAGAGTGTATTTTCAAAAAATGGTATTTTAAATGAGGGGTCTGATTTGTAATGCTACTCACAAGTGCGTTTTACGCACTCCACCTTATGTATTGATATGTCTATGTCACGTCTGCAAAAAGTTTTTAGTCTTGCACCAAATCTTGCTTGGAGGGTGGCCACAGTCACTTCAATAACTCGAGGCAGTGCCACCACATCTAGAAGTTCAATAGGGGTGACCAACCAACCTCTTAGCTTAAAGGAAGTAGTTGGCCACTCATGAGAGTGCTCTCAATAACGACGTAGAACTCTTTCATTTGCGTCGAAAAACAATCCGAATTAACGTGACAATGTCATGTAAACTGATAAACTATTTGTAGGCAAATTGTACGTATAACTAGTATTTATCTTTAAAGATTGTACATTTTTAAAATCACAAAAACTTACTTTTATAGATTTTATCATACGTTTAACTATACTTTTATAAATTATATTATTTATAACTGGGTTTTAAAAATCATTATTGTTTCAAATAATACACTTTGAAACCCCTAATTGTACAAAACGGTGTAAAAGTATCTATATGCACCGGATGGAGATTATGAGCAGCCACACGTGATGAAAACCAGTTCATGAATCCGACATGTCGGAAAGCAGGGAAAGTGATCTCACACCACCTGTTGTCTGGTTTTTTATTTTTATTTTTATTTTTTTGAAAATTACAGTCAACCCCTCGGGTATGCTCCCGACGACAAGACACACAATCAGAAAAATCCAATCCTCTCGATCACACACTCTCTCTCCCACTCAATAATCCCACTACCTCCACATTTCAGTTTCACCGAACAGTAAACAGAGAGTGCAAGAGCTAAATATATAACTACACATATCTGGCGCAACAATCCATTATTGGTGTAAATGCTTGTAGGCTTGTAGCAGTAGTGGAGCAAGCAAAATACTACCGCCCCCACCCACAAAGGCTGGAAGAATTAATATTAAGGGTGACAATCGAACAGTCTTTTTGAGTTCAGGTAGAGTTCTCATGAGGAATGGCTTCTTCTTGGATTTATGGTATCATTTTGCTTCTTCTTGCCAAGCAACAGTCTTTGTTCCTTCTAGCACTTGCTTCAAGCAATGTGAGTTTTGAGTTTTCTTATGTCGGTTCTGTTCTGTTCTGTTTCTTCCTCGATTGAGTGTTTTTTTTTTTATTGATTTGTTTCGTGGGTTTGTGTTTTTCTTTGGTCTTGGCAGGTTCACATTGTGTATATGGGAGAGAGGCAGCATGAAGAGCCTGAACTCGTTCAAGACTCGCACCATGACATCCTATCTAATATACTTGGAAGGTTTCAGTTCTAACTTCTTTTTGTCAGCGTTCTTATTTTTCATTTAGTGAAATTTGTTCTGTTCTTATGTGAAAGGAGAGAAAGTTTTGATTGCTGTGTCCATGAAATTTCCCAAAAAGCAGGCTGCTGCTTTTGGTCTTTTGAAAATAGCATATGATGTTGGTAGAGGCTCTAATTGAATTTGAGAAACATGGGGTGACCATGGCGGTGGTGTAGCTAAAATTAATGGTAGTGGTGGTGGTGGTAACAAAGGCAGAGGTGCTTTGGCTGTTACAATATAAATTAAATGGTTAAATTCATCAATTCTATTAACTTAAGTTTTTGGGATAAGTAGTGATTTATCATAGTATCGAAGCAAAGGTTCTAAATTTGAATATTATCTCCATCATTTACTTTTCATTTTAGTTAAATATTTCACGTACTAGGACTCACATATTCAGGAGAAATTTGAGTCTACATGTGAAGTATATTGTTAGAATATAAATTAATTGATTAAATGCATCTCTTTAGAATAAGTGCTGATTTAATAGTGGCATACGCCTAAGTAGCAAAACAAATCGTGCGAGCACATGTGAAGTATGTTGGCCGTTATTTTGATGGCTGTTTCTTTCAAATTTGTGTGCACCAAATGCATTTTCACCATCTTGTTGCTTGTAAAGTTATGTGACTGGAACCTAATTATGATCATAACAATGAAGTAAGAGCATGTTATATCAATTTGACAGCAAGGAAGCTGCCAAGGAGTCGATTCTGTATAGCTACAAGCATGGCTTTTCAGGGTTTGCTGCAGCCTTAACTGAGTCTCAAGCCAAGCTTATTGCAGGTGTTACAATGTTGGTGAACTGTAAATTTTGTTCTCCTATAACACTTATGCTTTTCTAACAAGTAATTGTAGTTGGTATTCTCCTTTCTTGTACTACAATGCAGATTTCCCAGGAGTTGTTCGTGTAGTTCGAAACCGAATTCTTAGTCTGCAGACGACTAGAAGTTGGGATTTCCTCCAAGTAAAGCCTCAAATTGCACACGGAATTCTTTCAATGGGTCATTCAGGACTTGGGACTATTATTGGTGTCATGGACACTGGTTAGTGTAGAAATGCCTTATATGGTTGTATATTATACGAGATAAGGCTTTAATTGTGCTCACTTTGTTGAACAGGAATCTGGCCTGAGTCTGAAAGCTTCAAAGATGAGGGAATGGGAGAGATTCCATCTCGTTGGAAAGGCATATGTCAAGGAGGAGAGAAGTTCAATAGCTCCCACTGTAATAGGTTGATTTCACTTTGTTTTTTTTTTTTTTTTTCATATTGAATTATCTTTCCTGATAAAATTGTTGTCGTATGACCAGTCAATATATCATTTTAACACTGCTATTTGATAAGAAAAATCAAAATTGGTTGCTTAACTGTAATATTATTCTAGCAGTCAAGGAAAATGTGCCACAACTTTCTCAGCGTCCGATTAACTTGTGTACTTTGAATTCTGGACTTAACGATAGTTTTTACTGTGAAATTCCCATGTTTGAGTCAAGAATCTGCCTTGTTACAAAGAAGTACTAATCTGTTTCCATACTTCGTTTCCTATATTCTTATAAGGTTGAGGCATGTTAAATTCGATTATATCTTCAAACACTTACTGTTATGATATACTTTGGGCAGGAAAATTATTGGTGCACGTTGGTATATCAAAGGATATGAAGCTGAATTCGGAAAGCTAAATACAAGTGATGGGGTTGAGTTCTTTTCTCCCCGAGATGCTGCAGGCCATGGCACTCACACATCATCTACTGCAGCTGGACTTCCAGTAGAAAATGCAAGTTTTATGGGATTAGCTCAAGGAGTGGCGAGAGGGGGTGCTCCATCAGCTTGGTTAGCTGTCTACAAAGTTTGCTGGGCTACTGGCGGTTGCAGCGCAGCCGATCTTCTTGCCGCATTTGATGACGCAATATTTGATGGCGTAGATGTGCTTTCAGTGTCTCTTGGCGCACCACCTCCACTTGATACTTATGTGGATGATGTTGTGTCCATTGGTTCATTACATGCTGTAGCTAAAGGAATTTCAGTTGTATGCTCTGCCGGGAATTCTGGTCCTTATCCTCAGTCTGTCATAAATACAGCTCCATGGGTTATAACCGTTGCCGCAAGTACCATAGATAGAGCTTTCCCCACTTTGATTTCCTTGGGGAACAATCAAACTCTTGTGGTAACTTCTTAACTTCCTATCTAGCCATGAAAGATTGTGTTTGTTTCTGTTGGAATAAGGATAAACAGTTTGCAATGAAATGTAACTGCAAAAAGAATCCACATGTAAAAGATTTATATGGTTCAGCAATATGCCTGTTTCCCTGAAAGAAATGTGAAGAATTTGTTATTTTTGATAGGATAACAACAATATCATTCTTTTAAAAGCCAGCCCATCCAGAAAATAAAATAAAATAAAAACCCTCCAAAACTACCTTACATCTACTACAATTTGTACATGAGGCTTTTGTATGCAAGTATGGGTTGTTTGGATGATTCTGTGAGTGATAAGTGAGTCTCACTTCTTTGTGTCATTCTAATTTTCTGCTTTCATAGTCATTGAAGTATTCTATTCATCTTTGCTCATGTAATTTTATTTTATTTTATTTTATTTATATATATATTTTTTTTCATGTTTTATGTTCCTGTTTTCTTCAAAATGCACTATAATTTGGCTATTCCAACTTGAGATTTCTGTTTAGTAGTTTTGAATGATATCGATTAAGGTGTCAGATGGAGAATCTAAACATGCATAAATGATATCGATTAAAATGCACTATAATCTGTGCTGTTTGTTTGTTTTGGTTGAACCATGCATAAAAAAAAACCTTGTTCAAACTTCACATTCATAATGAACTACTATCTAGTTATAAAATTGATATCTAATTCTTTGTTTTGTAGACCTAGAAATGATTTTATTTTCTCAAGCAGGGTCAGGCTTTCTATACAGGGAAGGATATGAACAAATTTCACCCTATTGTGCAAGGAGAAGACATAGCAGCTGTTGATGCATATGAAGATAGTGCAAGGTATAATGTGTTGTTATTTGCTTCTTGTTCGCATGAACTCTATTTGAATCATCTACTCTGAATTAGAGAATTCATATATTAATAGTGGTTACTTTTAATAGGAGTTGTGATTCAGGAACCCTAAATGCCACTTTAGCAAGAGGAAAAGTAGTTCTTTGTTTCCAATCTCGTTCACAGAGGTCAGCTTCTGTTGCTGCAACAACTGTATTGCATGCTCATGGTGCTGGTCTCATCTTTGCCCAGTTTCCCACAAAGGAGGTTACTTTACCCTGGAATATCCCTGGTGTCCAAGTGGACTTTGCGGTCGGGACATCTCTGCTCATGTACATGGAGATGACCAGGTAAATCTATCCTAGGCATGTTGGGTGACCCTTTCTTTCTGTATATTTCTGCTTCCAAGGTTGGGATTCTGTAAACAGATAAATCTTTATAAGAGAGTCCAATTGCTATTACCTCAGTTTTTATCTCTCTAAAGGGTTATAACAAGCAGACTTCATTTGAAAATTCAACAGAAATCCTGTGGCCAAGTTTAGCCCAACAAAAACAGATGTGGGACAACAGATTTCCCCAGAAGTGGCATTTTTCTCCTCTAGAGGACCCAGTTCCTTATCTCCATCTGTATTGAAGGTACTGACTATTTTACAAAATAATTACTTCTTTGATTGTTGCAGTTGATGTATTTGAATGTGGTTGCAGCCTGATATTGCTGCTCCTGGTGTTAATATTTTGGCATCCTGGTCCCCTGCTTCTTCCCTCTCTCAACCCCTTGAATTCAATATTGATTCGGGAACTTCCATGTCTTGTCCCCATGTATCTGGCATTGTGGCTCTTCTTAAAGCTATCCATCCAACATGGAGCCCTGCTGCAATAAAGTCTGCACTGGTCACTACAGGTTGACAAAAGAAATTTACTGGCCTTTTTGTTTTTCATCATAAAATTAATGTGCACAACTGATTCTCTGTCTCTTCTTTTGTATAGCTTCTTTGAAAGATGAATATGGTCAATCTACAGTGGCTGAGGGAGCTCCCCATAAGCAGGCTGACCCATTTGACTTTGGAGGTGGTCATGTTGAACCAAACAAAGCCTTGGCTCCTGGACTCATATATGACATGGGGTTCTCAGATTACATCCGTTTTCTTTGTTCCATGGGCTACAATAATTCCGCCATTAGCTCGTTGGCTAGGTCACACGTACATTGTCGCAAGTCGGCCAAATTCCTTGCAAATCTTAATCTGCCTTCTATTACCATTGCTGAGCTGAAGGAGAACTTAACTGTGTCAAGAACGGTTACAAATGTTGGTCCAGTTAATTCTATTTACACTGCTTCTGTTCAAGCCCCGGCTGGAACTAAAGTGATAGTTGAGCCACCAAATTTGTTGTTTAATTCTTCAATAAGGAAGCTGAAATTCAAGGTAACTTTCCATTCCCAGCTAAGGGTTCAAGGAAGATACTCATTTGGTAATCTGTTTTGGGAAGATGGTTTCCATGTAGTGAGAATACCATTGATAGTTCGAACTGTCATTGATAACTTTTATGCAGAAACATAATTCTGTTGCCACCAACAGTAATATATATCCCTTTGCATCAATAAATTTCTTCTTTTATTAATCATCTGTTGCTTCACTCCTGATAGTCCAGTTGGTTGAATTCACTTCACAATACATAGCCATTTGTGAATCATTAAGAGGAAGAAATTTACCTTCAAAAATGATGTTACACCAGGTAAAAAGGATCAAAAGTCTTCACTATCTCGCAAACTAGTACAATAAATGATTAAATTACTGTCAGAAAAAACTATGATGCTACTCAGCACTTGGCCAAATGAGTTTGCTTCCAATGCTGTTGACTTCAATGAAGAAATCATTAGAAAGACATGATTGCAAATGGGATACTAACCAAATGACTTTACTATTGAATTTGTTAGCTTGTAGAAACAGGATGTTCCCATGTGAGGATGATTGATCACAGCCATGGCTTCTTCCAAAATGAGTTTCAAATTTTTGGAAGCCTCTCATTACATATTTGATAATATCCAATAAAAGAAGGCCTTTCTAATTGACTGCCTTGAAGTTTTCAAGAATGTTGAGAGCTTTCACTAGTTTCTATATGACCGCTTCTAAGATATAACGTAGTAAATCACTATTTATTTAGTCTAAAAGTTTAAGTTGATAGGAAATATTGAATTTAATTATTTAAGTAATATTCTAACACTCTCTTCACATGTAGTCCAACAAATGAAATATTTGATTTTTAAATAGAATGTGAATTACAAAGACATAGTTTGAACTTAAAATGATTGATAAGCCAGAGAACAACAACAAAAAAAACAGAGAGAACTTCTTTCAAGTAAGAGCTCTAAACGCTAGTCTTCAAGTCTTCCCTCTCGCTTCTAATAATTAATATCATATTAAATCACTACTTATAAGTTTAAACTCATACGAAATGGAGAATTCAATCATTTAATTAATACTATAACGTAGAGCCAGAAGAGATGGTTTATAATTAATCCCTATTATAAATTAAATCATAAGCAGATCTATGATTAT
>NC_081541.1:33236717-33243190 GCF_901000735.1 Corylus avellana | reverse complement strand
AAGCTCTATTTCTCAAATACAATCTCAAACATGCTCTAAGTTAAAAGATGGTTAATTGTCTAAAAAACTCAAGAAAATAGAACACTGTAAAGTCGATTTCTTACACATGCATGACTTTTACTTTGATGATATGTTAAAAGCTTCATTTAATTGACTAATTAGTTTATTAAATGTCCGTTTGGATTTGTGATTTGAAAATGTGGGCTTTTTAAAAATGTAATTAAACGTTTAATAAAATCGCGATTTGACTTTTAAAACCGTAGTTTAACTTTTAAAATAACAAGTTTATAAAAACACATCTTATTGTCTATGATTTTTTTTAAAAAAAAAAAAAAAGCAAAAAAACAAAATTTTTACATTTTTAACTTAAAGCTTTTGTAAAGTGTAGTATCAATCGATATACTTTTCACAATTTTGTTTAAAATCATAGGTTGCATCGACATTTATATTGACTGGATGGTGTTTGTAGGAAGTCCTAGAAGGAAATGTGTACTCCCTCCAATCGTACAAAGCATCGGCTGACAACTTCATGTGCGCGCTGATACCCGAATCATCAGCCTCGCACATAGAGTACACAAACGGCGGACTCATATACAAGCCCGGAGGCAGCAACTTGCAGCATGCAACATCAATTGCATTCCTTTCACTAGTCTATGCCAACTACCTAACTCGAACGTCTCAAGCTATCAACTGTGGGAACATATATGTAAGTCCAACCACACTTCGCCAGCTCGCTAAACGCCAAGTTGATTACATTCTAGGCGATAACCCTAAGGGTATATCGTATATGGTCGGGTATAGTGATTACTACCCACAATGTATTCACCATCGCAGCTCGTCGATGCCGTCCATCAAAGACCATCCTCAATTCATTGGGTGCAAGGAGGGTTCTATCTACTTCAATTCAACAAATCCTAACCCTAATATCCTCGTTGGGGCCGTGGTGGGAGGACCGGGGGAAGACGACATCTACGACGACAATCGAGTTGATTATAAGAAATCAGAGCCAACGACCTACATTAATGCACCGTTAGTCGGGGTACTAGCATACCTTGTTGCTAACCCAACCCTAGTTGACACAAATACACAAATTCATGACTCATCATTTGAGAATAGGGAAAAGATGCCTCTCAGCAAAGCAAAGAGGGAAGAGGCTTATTTAAGTGGTCTGCTTCTCTTTTCTTTTCCTTTTCTGTTCTTATTTAGTAATCTGCTTGATTCTTGAGTTATAGGATTTTGGAGTCACAAAATCTTGTTGTCACTTTTTCTACAAGGATAATGAGAAAAAGCTTATTTCTACATGTCAAAAATCTTTTGTTTCTTCCCTTCCATCATGTTCTAAGATTTAAACAAAAATGGAAGCTTCACTTTAAACTTCTAAATTACCGCTCGTTTTGAGAAGACCCCATCAAAATAAAAAACTCTTAATTTACACCCCTGAACTTTCAATTTCAATCAATTGACCCCCCTCCGTAAGATTTTAAACATTACAAGTGATACAATGACTTTTTTATTCCTGATTTTTTTATAAAATTTCAAATTTACCCTTAATTTCAAATTAAATCTTTTTTTTTAAAAAAAAAAAATTACAAAGGTATTTTGGTTTTTTTAGGCATTACCATTATAATTTAATGGCTAAATTTGACAGATGGGGTCAATTGACTCAAATTAAAAGTTCAGATAGTTAAATTGAGAGTTTTTTAAATTTATGGTGATCTTTTCAAAACACGCTGTAATTCAGAGGTTTAAAGTGAAATTTCTCCAAACAAAAATGTCAGTTCATAAAATTTACTCAATTTAGTATAGCATAAACTGGTATGCACATAATCTCACTAGACAAACCGCTTTTACAGGCGAAAATGAAAGCATTTCTATCTTTTCATTCCTCCCTATCATTGTTGTTCCTATTAATGACCCCAAACCCTCCATATAATGCTATCACTTTCTTTGTGTTGTCTTTTTCTTTTGTTTTTGGTTTTTTTCTTTTCTGTGTTGGTTTGTTGTGGTGTTTCTGTACTATTTCCCAAGAAAAAAAAAAAAAAAAAATTTACAACCAAAGGGTTGAGAAAGATATTACACCTACTCAAAGCTATGCAAGATTTTTGGTGGAGGACTCTTATGGAAGTGGCTGAACATTCATCATGCTTGTTACCTACCAGGCTACCCAATTTAAGTGGCACTAAGAGGCAGCTACCGCCTCTGTTTGCCACCAAGCCTATTAATTGGTCTCATGAGATCTCTCTTCATGCTCATGCCATGCTCATAATTAAATTCACTTTTGGGTCGTTAGTCGTTACGTTTGTCATTACTTCAATGACGTGACTATAATTTACTCATATTTTTAGTTCAATATTTCATTTGGGGTAGAAATTTGCTTCAAATTGATTTGAAGGAAATTTCCTTCGGCCTACTCTAATAAGTGTAAGTGTTATCTTATATATATATATATATATATATATATATATATATCCTAAGAGTCATTTATTGCCATTTTATTAATCTATGAACCCAAACATTAATTTTTTAAAAACCTAAAAATATTAAATGATACTTGTCACTTATTAGAGTATGTTGAATTCGTGTCCTTTGATTTGTTGGTAGGTCACAAATCATCTAAAACTAATGAAAGCAAAACCAGTTCTTTATAGGAATAGTATTAGAGAAATGCTTCTTTGTATTATGACATCAATCTTACGTACATTTTTGTTAAGTTAGTATGCTTTATTTAATCTTAATTAAAAATGACAAAATAATAATAATAATAATAATAATAATAATGATGATAGATAGATAGAACATGCCAACTCAATGAAAATAGATGCAAAATAAATGTTAGAATGCCAAAAAAAAAGAAAAAAAAAAAAACATTTTTCATAGTATTATAGTGGGATAGAAACACTTTCGTCTAGGCCTCTGTGGGCCACTTTAGCTGCTAAACTGATTGGGCCCATACTGGAGATGGGTGGTGAGGAAAAGCCGAAAAAGTAACATGACTTCATTCTACAGTATACTTGTGGACCTGTGGCTGTGGTTACATTTCCAACTTGCGGTTCCAACTACAAGCCTACGAGGGTCATTGAAGGGGAAGTGAGAGTCTGACTATGTTAAACTAATGATTAATTTTTTTTTTTTATTAGTTTAAATTTTTAGAATAATTGGTAATTTAATATGGTATCAGAATCAAAGGTTTTGAAATCAAACTTTGACTCCGTCAATTCACCCCCATTTAAACTAAATATTCCACGTGTTGAGCCTCACATATTAAAAGAGAGTTTAACAGATTATAAGTGGCTGCAACCAACTTTTATTTGGATTCAAAATTTTAGTAATTCTTAATTATTAGTAATTCCAACACTAAATATAAAAGAGATCGTATGGAGTCTACCTATCCAAGCAAAGATTGACTACTTGAAACCTATTCTAATAGGTGAGTTTCATAGGGGTGAAATAGCGGTTGCGGTTAACGATTAGTGGCTAAAACCGCTAACCGCAACCACCTAGGCGGTTAATAATTTTTACTAACCGCTTTGAGATAACCGCTTTTTTGGGCTTTTTTTTTTTTTTTTTTTTTTACAGATTTTGGGCTGGTTTTGGACCGGTTTTGGGCCGGTTTTGGGTTCACTTTAAACATTTTTTTTGCTCACTTTAAACGTTTTTTTTTTTTTTTTTCATGGCCATTTTAGCATTAAAAATTGCTATATACCAAAATCTTGTTGGCCACCTTCTACAAATCTACACATCATATAATATACAAATAAAATTACAACAAAATTATCACTTCACTTGTAGTCTTATACACAACATAGAAATAAAATAAAACACAAACAAGTTCATAAACTCACAAACAACCAAAAAAATCAACATGGTTGAACTTGAAGCCCATTTCAATCAACCTAAAAAAAATTCATAAAAATTCAATTAACCAAAAACACCCATTTCTTGCACTTCTATAATATATATATAATAAAAATATAAAACCTAAACAAAAGTCAAGGTTTGGGGAATCGAAACCGGGAATCTTGGGTGAAAGAGGGGCATAATTACCACCATGCTATATATATATATATTAAAAAAAAAGCGGTTACCAGTTAGCGGATTTTCAAAACTCATTAATCGCTAATCGCAACTGCCTAGGCGGTTAGTGGTTAACGGTTATAGCGGTTAGCAGTTGCGGTTAGGCAGTTTTAAATTTCACCCCTAGTTTCATAACCGCTCTCTTATATTTACTGCTCGTATTACTAGACTATAAAATTGTTATTTCTCTTCTTATGAGATAGAGTAAGGGATAGAGACAACTCTTGAAAAAGTTGCGTCTCATGTAAATGGTGAAGTGACCCACAAATTTAATCATTCAAATTTCAAAACATACACTCTAACCTTTTGGGCTTGAACTGATTTCATGCACAAAGCACATATCCCAAACTCATGATGTTGTTGGCTTCAAATTTGGATCCATTTTAGCTGTCACATAAACCAAAATTTTGATGGCTAAGATACACATGAAAATTAGGATTAACTAGGATTTGGATAAGGTGACTTTGGTTGTTCATGATAGTGCATGCACTTAATGTGAGAAGGCAAGTCTATCTACTATCTACCTAAACAGGTGTTTGAGTAACATGAGGTTTGGGATCTATCTATCTAAATAGTTGCGAGACTCAACTACTCTCTCACATCAATTGTGCATTTGTGCATACAATACAAATAGCTAATTAATTGCATTCAATCTCGATTCTAAAAACTATATGCTTAAAATGCCCTATAAAAAGGCGTGACATGAATGCAGCATTATGTTGCTGATTATCAAGATAACTAAGCTTAAGGGTACTAATTAATTAGCCTGGCTCGAAAACTTGGGAGGCTTGGCAAGAGATTCCTTGTATTGCACTGAAATAAGTAACATTTGGCAAAGCAAAACTCTCGCCTTTTATGTTTAATTGAAGAGGAATATACTTTTATAGGTTGATCCATATGAAATCCTTTCCAAATTATCTTAGAGGTTTTAAAACGAAAGTAACTGGTTCCAGCCCTATGATGAAGTTTTCACAATTTCATCGAGGCAAAGATGTGACGGTAGATGAGAGATACATAAAATAGAATATAAATATTATGCTTACACAACCAACCAACTTCCGTTGTAGTCTAGTTGGTCAGGATACTCGGCTCTCACCCGAGAGACCCGGGTTCAAGTCCCGGCAACGGAATTTCTTTTTTGCCAAAATCTAGATTTTCCATTTCTCGATCTACATAATTGCTTTCCCACTTCTGCAACAATTTTCTTCAATAGATTCTTCAAGAGTATGCGGTATTTATAATTCTTTCAATAAAAAAAACTGTTTTAAGATATAACAATGCTTTGCCTTATGAGTCATGACCGATAGACTATTAATATGGTTAATTGCTGGAACTATACTTTTATTTCATTTTATTAATGAGCCAATGTTTCAAAGACGGGATTTGAACATATGACCTCAATGTTATGAGCCTTGTGAGATACCATGCTTAAAAAAATAAATATTAATTAGCATTGCTACGTCAATAGAATAAAATAAAAGTGAGATAGATATAGGGTTTTTAGCAGTGGCTCCTCCAAAAAATTTTGAAAATTATTTTTTCTAAGGGTAATTTTTTTAGTTTTCTTGACTATAACCCCTACTCCTCATTCTCTCACCCCTCTTAATACGAATTCTTAGATCCGCCACCGGAACTTTCTAGTGTTAGGGTTATTGAAAATGGTTTGGTGCTAAATATACAATCCGTATTACTAAATTTGGCATAGCTCTTTCGGTGCTTGTAGCTAATTTTTGTCCTTATGATTCTTTCGCAAAGAGATGAAAAAAGAAAAAAGGAAAAAAATGAGTGAATGAAAAGAAAGCCCACGTAATGGTGTAAGTGGTTAACGTTGAAAAGTTTGATTCGTTTAACTAAATGGATCGAGTTAGGATTAACTTATATAATCTTATATCAATGCATCAACATGACTCGAACCTGATACGTGACATAACAACTGACAATTTTTGACATGATTCACGAATTCAATACAAAATTAAAAAGTTATGATTGGAAAGTTTGACAATTTTCAAGTTATGGTTAAACTTTACGGTGTTTATGCAATTCGACCCCACCATGAGAACACTAATTTCCATCCTAAGAGCATCTCCAGCAGTGTAGTTAAAATAGAGATATTAGCTATATTTAACTATTTTTGTCATTTTTCTTGCTTCAACAAAATAATTTCATATTATCTATTATACCTTAACTGCTACGATGAATAGTGAATAGTTTTATATTACTATTTATTGTAGCACACTAGATTATTCAATATAATATTATTTCCATATTATTTTCTCTCTCTTCTCTCTTCTCTCTTCTCTCCCTCCCTCAACGTTTCTCTCTCTTCTCTCTTCTCTGTTTATGAATTTATGATACAAATTCAAGTCTTATGAATCACTAAAAACTCAAAAAAAAAAAAA
>NC_081541.1:33212213-33236617 GCF_901000735.1 Corylus avellana | reverse complement strand
TCTGAATTAGAGAATTCATATATTAATAGTGGTTACTTTTAATAGGAGTTGTGATTCAGGAACCCTAAATGCCACTTTAGCAAGAGGAAAAGTAGTTCTTTGTTTCCAATCTCGTTCACAGAGGTCAGCTTCTGTTGCTGCAACAACTGTATTGCATGCTCATGGTGCTGGTCTCATCTTTGCCCAGTTTCCCACAAAGGAGGTTACTTTACCCTGGAATATCCCTGGTGTCCAAGTGGACTTTGCGGTCGGGACATCTCTGCTCATGTACATGGAGATGACCAGGTAAATCTATCCTAGGCATGTTGGGTGACCCTTTCTTTCTGTATATTTCTGCTTCCAAGGTTGGGATTCTGTAAACAGATAAATCTTTATAAGAGAGTCCAATTGCTATTACCTCAGTTTTTATCTCTCTAAAGGGTTATAACAAGCAGACTTCATTTGAAAATTCAACAGAAATCCTGTGGCCAAGTTTAGCCCAACAAAAACAGATGTGGGACAACAGATTTCCCCAGAAGTGGCATTTTTCTCCTCTAGAGGACCCAGTTCCTTATCTCCATCTGTATTGAAGGTACTGACTATTTTACAAAATAATTACTTCTTTGATTGTTGCAGTTGATGTATTTGAATGTGGTTGCAGCCTGATATTGCTGCTCCTGGTGTTAATATTTTGGCATCCTGGTCCCCTGCTTCTTCCCTCTCTCAACCCCTTGAATTCAATATTGATTCGGGAACTTCCATGTCTTGTCCCCATGTATCTGGCATTGTGGCTCTTCTTAAAGCTATCCATCCAACATGGAGCCCTGCTGCAATAAAGTCTGCGCTGGTCACTACAGGTTGACAAAAGAAATTTACTGGCCTTTTTGTTTTTCATCATAAAATTAATGTGCACAACTGATTCTCTGTCTCTTCTTTTGTATAGCTTCTTTGAAAGATGAATATGGTCAATCTACAGTGGCTGAGGGAGCTCCCCATAAGCAGGCTGACCCATTTGACTTTGGAGGTGGTCATGTTGAACCAAACAAAGCCTTGGCTCCTGGACTCATATATGACATGGGGTTCTCAGATTACATCCGTTTTCTTTGTTCCATGGGCTACAATAATTCCGCCATTAGCTCGTTGGCTAGGTCACACGTACATTGTCGCAAGTCGGCCAAATTCCTTGCAAATCTTAATCTGCCTTCTATTACCATTGCTGAGCTGAAGGAGAACTTAACTGTGTCAAGAACGGTTACAAATGTTGGTCCAGTTAATTCTATTTACACTGCTTCTGTTCAAGCCCCGGCTGGAACTAAAGTGATAGTTGAGCCACCAAATTTGTTGTTTAATTCTTCAATAAGGAAGCTGAAATTCAAGGTAACTTTCCATTCCCAGCTAAGGGTTCAAGGAAGATACTCATTTGGTAATCTGTTTTGGGAAGATGGTTTCCATGTAGTGAGAATACCATTGATAGTTCGAACTGTCATTGATAACTTTTATGCAGAAACATAATTCTGTTGCCACCAACAGTAATATATATCCCTTTGCATCAATAAATTTCTTCTTTTATTAATCATCTGTTGCTTCACTCCTGATAGTCCAGTTGGTTGAATTCACTTCACAATACATAGCCATTTGTGAATCATTAAGAGGAAGAAATTTACCTTCAAAAATGATGTTACACCAGGTAAAAAGGATCAAAAGTCTTCACTATCTCGCAAACTAGTACAATAAATGATTAAATTACTGTCAGAAAAAACTATGATGCTACTCAGCACTTGGCCAAATGAGTTTGCTTCCAATGCTGTTGACTTCAATGAAGAAATCATTAGAAAGACATGATTGCAAATGGGATACTAACCAAATGACTTTACTATTGAATTTGTTAGCTTGTAGAAACAGGATGTTCCCATGTGAGGATGATTGATCACAGCCATGGCTTCTTCCAAAATGAGTTTCAAATTTTTGGAAGCCTCTCATTACATATTTGATAATATCCAATAAAAGAAGGCCTTTCTAATTGACTGCCTTGAAGTTTTCAAGAATGTTGAGAGCTTTCACTAGTTTCTATATGAACGCCTCTAAGATATAACGTAGTGAATCACTATTTATTTATTCTAAAAGTTTAAGTTGATAGGAAATATTGAATTTAATTATTTAAGTAATATTCTAACATTCTCTTCACATGTAGTCCAACAAATGAAATATTTGATTTTTAAATAGAATGTGAATTACAAAGACATAGTTTGAACTTAAAATGATTGATAAGCCAGAGAACAACAACCAAAAAACAGAGAGAACTTCTTTCAAGTAAGAGCTCTAAACGCTAGTCTTCAAGTCTTTCCTCTCGCTTCTAATAATTAATATCATATTAAATCACTACTTATAAGTTTAAACTCATACGAAATGGAGAATTGAATCATTTAATTAATACTATAACGTAGAGCCAGAAGAGATGGTTTATAATTAATCCCTATTATAAATTAAATCATAAGCAGATCTATGATTATCAACATAACCCTTTTACTTGGTGTTAAAGACAATCATCCAATGTCTTTTTTCTTTTTCTTTGAAGTGTGAAGTGCATGTAAAGTCAAACTAGAGTACCTAACACCTCAGTGGTTGAGATTTAATAGATAAGATGGGTTAAGGGTGATATTTCCCCTCAACTTGTGCTCATCTCAATAATCTGTTTGTCAAATTAGGTTTCGTAAATTGATGGGCATCATCTTAATTTCAATATAAAATCTTATTTACGAAGCAATGCCACAAAATGAAATCTATTCCTTGCTATCAAAGTAACATATGGCTAGGTTTGGGACTAGTCTAGGGTTTAGTTTCTTGATGCAGCTATGAAGGCTTGACTCTTGAGTTAGTTGACTTCGACATGTCCTTTGGCAATTAAATTTCATTGACTTGTAGACATGGATTATGTTAGGGAGAAAACTTAAGATGAAAGGTTTGAGTTCACTTATATATAACCAAAAAAAAAAGTTAAATATACTTAACCCCTAAGCTTTCAGCTACTTTCAAAAAAAGTCTCACGATTTGATAGGGTATTACACTTAGAGCGTGTTTGGAATTGCGTTTGAGAAATAGAGCTTTTAAGTCAAAAAGAACTTTTAGGCAAAAGCTTAAAAAACAAGCTTTTGCCAAAAGTACGTTTTAACCATTTTTAGCATTTTTGGACTATTAAAAGTGCTTTTAATTTTTTTTACCACCAAACAGATACTTTTTTCTTCAAACAGACTTTTTAAGTGTTAAAAGCACTTTTAGGCCCCTCAAACGCAATCTCAAACAAGCTCTTAGATACATTAAACTACAATTTTATTGCAATTAAGTCACTTTTTTTGTCATTCTTCCAAAAATAATCCTATTTTCTTTAAAAAATAAATAAATGAATTTATTAAAAAAATAAATGGAGTAGGGTGCATTTAGCATTACAATTTCATACACAAAATTTAAACAAAATTGCAAAAAAATAGATAATTTGAAATTGCATTTTTAAAATCAAAAACCCAAACGAATCATTATCATACAAAGACACACGTACAGCATGAAACCAGGGGAATCCCAGATTCGAGACACGTCACCCTTTACTTTTTCTTAACTTTTCCAACATAGAGAATAAAACATATATTATCGGGTGAAATGCCGAGCATAAATAAAAATAAAAATAAATAAAGCCTGGATGGATGAGTAGAATAAGACACGTGAAACTGTGAAAGCCACCCACGAGAAAGGCGTTTTCTCTCATCGCCAAGTGTTGATTTGTTGACTGCTCGCCGGTCCCCTAACGTCAACGGTCGGCTATACTTTAGTGCATCTGCGCACTTAACCGTGGTTGGCCACCTAGACCAGACTCACTTTTTTTTTTTTTTTTTTTTTTTTTAATTCATGGCTAATACAATTTCCATTTTTTATTTTTATTTTCTAATCAAACGGGAGAAAGTAAAAGTTAAAAAAAATAAATAAATAAATTACAAAGATAAGTCATTCCCACCGCTAATACACTTTCTATACTTGTGCGAATAATTACATAAATATATGGACGCTTTAAACTTTAAAGGTTATGCACTTCGACTTTTTGAAAGTGATAGAAATCTTTAAATTTGATTAGTATTAACTATTTTGAGTTTCACTGATGTTTTAACATGATTGAATCAAACTGTTACTCAACTGAACTTAAAGAAAAGCTTGTGGTGGAGATTTCCAACGAGCAAAAGACATTCCATCCATCGACCCACCCATGTGGTGGAGTTCCTCATCTCCTAAATTCCGAGCAAGTACCATCACAACTAATTAATGTGACATGGATGAGCACGTGACATAAAATTCATTAATTATTTTTTAAAAAGGAATACGGAGACAAAAATGTATTTAATCCAAGCTCTAAAAGTTGCTTGAATTCTACTTTAAGCCATGGTAGAAGAATTTAAATTTCTTACAAAAGATTATATTAGGGAGATAACTTAAAATAAAATAAAAAAAAATTCAAATGAAATATTGGTATAGTTTTATACTATTTTTTGTTTTCTCATTTTCACCTTTCTAATGTGAAAGACATTCCATTATAGATTGATTTGTTATATCATCCATGCATATGCACAGCACTGCATATCATCAGTATTATTTATTAAGAACATAATTAATTTTAAAAATAGTTTGAACCCAAATACGTTATTTCAACCACTTATTCTTATAAATATTATTCACTATGACATTTATTGATGAATTATAATTTATCTTCTGGAGATTTTTTTAATTCTTATAAAACACCAAAAACCTTTTTTGTTTTTGTTTTTGTTTTTTGTTTTTGGGTAAATAACAAAAAGGAAAAAGCATGAACATGAAACCAGCGTACTGCGTCAAAGAAACGATGCTGAAGCAGACGGGTCACCGCCAATGGGCCCCCGCTGTTTAGTCAATAATGGAGCCCAAGCCCCCATCCCAATCCCTCCGTGAGGCACTGAGGTGAGTGGAACTAATTTCCTTTTTTTAAAGAAAGATATAATTAAAATTTCACTGAGTATTTAAGGAGCTTCACCAATTTTTACTCACCAAATTAACTAAAAATACATTTTTCTCTATTTTAACTACATATTTTTTTAAAGCACCATCCACAACCTCACCATTTTAACTATCAATTTTCACTATTTTATTTAAATATTATTTTTCATATATATATATATATATATATTTAAAAAAAATTCAAAGAATAAAGAAGAAGAGATAAAAGCTTTATTATTTTCTATTCATTGAGGGAACAATATTCACTATATTCACCTAACTAAAATCACTATTTTGCTAAAGATGTCAAGAGTTTTTTTTTTTTTTTTTTGGTGATTTGACTCACCAAAATAGCCAACCCAAAAAAAAAAAAAAAAAACTAATTTGGTAAGAATGATACTTCTTGATGTAAAAAATCTACTTTAGTAATTTACGCCAAAAAGTTGATGGGGAGAATAATTTTTAATTTTTAAACAAATTAAATCTAAGTATCAATTTTTATTTTCTTTCTTTTTTATATTATGTGTTGTGCCCTCTTAGAACATTCCCAATAGAAGAGCCAAATATATATATATATATATATATATATTTTGGAAAAACTAAATATTACTTTTATCTAAAATAACTCTTTAAATATTTAAAAAACTCAGTACATTGGATTATATATATATATATGATTGGAAGAGCTAAAAAAAAAAAAGTTAAATGTAGTAGCACTTTTGATTGGAAAAGCTAAAAAAAAAAAAAAGAAGTTAAATGTAGTAGCACTTTTTAAGGGAGCCATTTTATTTTTTATTGTTTGTTTCACATACGTTCTCTGTCTCCCAAATCTTTTCTTATTTTTTCTTTGGTATGTTTTCTTTTTCTCAAAATTTTTCTCATTTTTAAAAATATTTAAATGATATAGAAAAAAATATAGTTAATCGGATATATGAAACCTTTAAAAATTTATTAGTTAAACTAGATAAAGTACGTATTATTGAAGAAAAAAAAATTTTAAAAAAAACTTATTACGTGTATTTTAATAATTTATTTAAGTACTCGAATAGTTACTTGATTCTTGAACATGAAAATATTTTGTCTGAAACGCTTTTTCTAAATTCGGGACAGCTACGACTCCACAATGCTACGCGCTTATACGATGCTTGACGAGGGATAGCTTTATAAAACTCAAAAGCAAGCCCACCGGATACAGCCTTTCAAAGCGAGTGAGAAATTGGACCGTCGGATGAAGACTCGCTGGGTATATTGACCATTAAAGACCACACGCGCTAGACTTGATCGTGTGGCCATCAATTTCCAATGATTTAGAAAAACAACGAGCGGGAACGTTCTACAGAATTGAGCCGAAAAGGAGGCGCGATTAACGCGGCAAAGCAATCCCGTTCCCGTAAATAACTGCAAAATGGGACCCAAAGTTTTAAGGAAAAAAAGGCAGAAACGCACAAAATCATGGCGGTTTCCTGGCTCGTTCGGTACAGTTTTCGTTTTGAATAATCCTTAGCGCCTTAACTCACTGTAACCGTTCAATGTCCCGCCGGGTTTTATTACCGTAATTTTAAATTAAATTCCTCATTATTATTTTTAATTAACCTCTCTTAATTAGACCCAGATTTTTTAAATTTCTTAAGCTGTTCTAGCAATAAATTTCTCAATTTCTAATTATTGTTTTTTTAAAATTTAATAATTCCGATTTTGTTATATCTATTCTAAAACAATTGTTAGATTTTAACGAAGCTAACACAATATAATATCTAATCTAAAAATATAAATATAATATTATTTTAAATGAGTAATGTACAAGTCTCTCTTGAGTCCCTCCAAGAATGATGTAACTATTAAAATCATACATGCTGTTATTAAATAACAGCATGTATGCAAACTATAGTCAATATTGAATTTCTTAAAATCTCTATTTGTTTTCTTTATTCTATTAAAAGTTTCTAAAAGTAATTCAACTTTAAGATATAACCGTTGATTAAACTACAACATACATACTGTTATTTTAATAAAAAGCATGTAAGCCGAATCCATTAAAATCACCATTGAGATTGTAATTGATCATTATTGGATTTTAATCTAATAGTAATTTCAATAGTCACACGAAAATGACACAAGAGAGACTTTTAAAATTATTTCATTTTAAACACGTCGAGAGTTTTTAGATTTTATTAATTTTATCATATCTTAAAGTTGTATGTTAAAATAATAAAATTTGAATTAATTCATTAAAATTTAACAAATTAACAAATTAATGTTTTAAGTTGTTTGTTAATAATTTCAATTAAAAAAAAGGAAATCATGATACTTAATATTAAGAAATGTGAAAGAATATAATAATAAGAATGATTAGTTAAAAGAAAAGGAAAAATGTTGAAAGCATGACTTGAGAATACAATAATGTTTTGTTTTTTACGTTGTTGGAAGTTCGGCGTGGACCAGAGCATGATGGCCATGAAATAAAAGTCATGGTGGAAATGTGGGTTCGGTCTGGCAGGCGAAAGCTCATCACAATTCAGAATAGTCAGCTCTTCCATGTCTGTCTAACGTGACTCATTGGGAAAACAAATATATTTCAATATATATATAAATAAAATATATATATTCAAATCATAAATAGCAGTACGAGAGAGAAAAAGAGATAAAGATATACCAATAACTCAGCACCAATTTCGCACACGACACGAACAAGCCTTCTTTCTGGTCTATCAACCAACCACCAACTCATTACCCATCTTCCTGCTTCTTCATCTTTATCAGGTAAACTAGTTTGGTTGCTTGCATCAATAAAAATGAAAACATTTAAAAGATAAAACCATAAAAAAGAAACGGATTTTGGGTAGTTTTTTTTTTTTTTTTTTTGAATTCCGTTAAGATTCGGTGGTTTATTTTTATATAGAAATGGAGTGCTGCGTGGAAGCGAGAGCGTTAAGACCAAGTTTAGTAGTAGGAGAATTTGCCATGAAAACGGCGCAGCAAGCGCTTTTTGATGACCATTTATTTGCTACCGGAGTTCCCAGCGAAGATTTCTCTGTGGATGACCTTCTTGACCTGTCTAATCCGGACTTAGAAGATGGGGTTTACGTTGAGGAAGAAGAAGAGGACGAAGGAGAGATGGGTTTGTCTTCACCGGAGCAAGCAGACGATAACAATTCCATCTCTGCCAATTTCTCCGGCACGGCTGAGTCCGAGTCATATCTCACCGACGAACTTGCCGTTCCGGTAATTTTCCAATAAGAAAATGAATTTTGCTTGCTTTTTTTTTCTTGGTTCCCCTAATTTATTTCTACTAAATTTAGAAAATAATATATTTTTTTATTGGGTTTTCACAGGACGATGATATTGCAGAGCTTGAATGGCTTTCTCACTTCGTGCACGATGATTTGTCAGAATCATCTCTTTTATGCACTGCCGGAGAACAGAATATCGAAAGTCGTGTAACGAACCAGTCCGAACCGGAGTGGAGACCGAGACCTCCATTTTTTCCTTCAGGAGTTCCATCGAAAGCCAGAAGCAAAAGGACAAGAGCCGTTAAACGCGTTTGGAGACTTGGTTCACCGCTCACCCAATCCTCACCGCCGTCTTCTTCGGCATCTTCTCCTGGGTTTTCTTCGACACCTTGTCTTATCTTTACCAATACGGTTCAAACCATGGAGTTATTCGATTTTGCTGAACCGCCCATGAAGAAGCAGAAGAAGAAACCGGCGGTTCAAAGCGGTAGCGCGTCAGGTGGTTCCCAGTTTCAGCGTCGGTGCAGCCACTGCCAGGTGCAGAAGACCCCGCAGTGGAGAACCGGTCCACTCGGTGCCAAAACGCTTTGCAACGCTTGTGGGGTCCGGTACAAGTCCGGCCGGCTTTTCCCAGAGTATAGACCGGCCTGTAGTCCGACTTTTTCCGGCGATGTTCATTCGAATAGTCACCGGAAAGTGTTGGAGATGAGGAAGAGAAAGGAGATGATGACTGAACCGGAATCCATGTTGACCCAGATGGTATCAAGTTTTGGATAGTCTAACTAATAAAACAGGCAACATGTGAACCGGGTTGTACCGCGTTAGTTTTTTCATCTTTGGTCGTAGCCGTAGGATCTTAGTTATAGCTGTTAGATTTTTTTTTATTTTTTTTTATTTTTATACTGGTTGTGATAGTGCTTAGTATATTATTTGAAGGTACGTTTGATGAAAGAGGGTAAGAGGTTTATTATCTTTCCATTTCTTATTGGAAAATGTTTGGGTATATTCTTCTAACAAGCAACCCAAAAGACCAAAATCTCACAAAACCCTCTTAAAAAGTCAATATTATTCTAACATTTACATCTTCAATACCCCATTTTTTTTTTAATAAAGATTCACTTCTCATTCAACCATAATAATAAACTAGAGCCGAGGCTAGCTCTACAAAGAAAGAGCAATTTGCTCTAAACTTGTGAGATATATCTAAATACTTTTTCAAACTAAAACCAAAAATTACCTTCCAAAGCACTAGCAAACATATCTTACAACTTCTATTACAATTTTCTAATCATACTTTATAAAAATAAATGTCACAAATTGTGGTTCGTATTTTAGCGATACCATATTGAATTGTAAAGGTGATAAGTGTCTTGTTAATTGCTATATAACAATTTACATTTTGTTCCAAGAGGTAGCTCATCGGCTGGGACCACGTTTAATGAAGCGGATGTCACTAGTTCGAATTTTCCTCTCACTTCTTGTGTGGACATATCAAAAAAAATAATAATAATAACAATCCACATTTTAATGACTAAAGTATGAATTATTATGTCAACATATTAAAAGAGTAATCCTATGTATATCACACTAACATCCCGCATACGCCGGCGTATGAGAATCACACCCTAGTGCATGCATCTCACGCGTTCGAGAGTGTTCTCCTTTCTCATTGTGCCTTCCATTTGTGCTGCTTTTGTTTGGATTTTTTTGGTTGATCTTTTGTTGATCTTCTCCTCTCTTTTTTTGGGGTGGCATTTAGTCTCCCTACTTTGTTGTTGTTTCCTTTTTTGGATGGAGACTTCATTCTAGCCCTTACTTCTCGGTTTTGTATGTTGTTGTGTGGTTTCTCTTTGGTGGTTCTGAGCACATGCTTACCTTCTTCATTGGCAGCCATAGTTCTCGCAATGAATTAAGTCATTTATTTGACCAATTCCCAATAGTTTTTGGTTTAGCAATGATTTCTAGTGGTTAATTTTGGGTTATTGTTAAGGTTGCTCACCCTTGATTTTTACTTTTCATGTAATCTCCATGTTTTCCACCTTTCCTTCTTGAATAGAAATTTTTATTTAGTTTTTATTATATTGATGTTGTGTGGTCCTCCGTAACATTTGGTGAATGAAAATGAGATTTTTGATTGGTAGAATTACGCCACATTCAAATTTTTAGTAGACAGGAAGTGAATACTTATTCTATATATATATATATATATATATATTGAATAAGTATATATAATCCAAGGACAATTACACTGTCACAAGTCAATACAATGAAATATTAATGTGATATATAACAGTTATTTTATTAAAAATTATAAAACCTTAACAACACTTTCTTTCTTTCTTTTTTTCTTTTTTTTCTTTTTTTTTGTTTGTTTAATTCACTGCTATCCCACTATGATAATGTGTTACTGTCAAATTATCGTTAAAATTTTTCCTTTCTCAACAAAGACCCATCATCTAAAAATAAATTGAAATATGTCAAAAAAAAATAAAAATAAAAATAAATAAATTGAAAGTCACATCACCGTAGTGGAATAGCAGTGTGGACCTAGTGGTAAATAGCCAATTAGCCATGGAAACGTTCAAATCGGTTCGGCGGTTTCCGAAGGTCGTCGAAAAGCCAACAAATTGCATCAATTGTACGTTGTGGTGGGGTCAGCCATGGCATGAGTGGTGTGATTGATGAGTTAGGGAGATTTGGGATATTTGAATTGAAATTGGGTGGTGTTGAATCTTTGATTTGAGAGGGGGAGCCAAAGCTGCAGGTTTGGTTTTTCCCATCTTGCATGCCCAAGTGGTCTAAATATCTGCAATATATGGTTCAACCCCACAACACAAGTGCCCCTCATTCATTCACTCCAAGAGTCAAGATCAAATCTTCAATTCCTCCTCTTTGTGGAAAAAGATTGTTAATGTAGAAATGTCTTCGATTTAGTCTATTAAATTGATATTTATAGCATGCGATTCTTGCATACATTTTTAATAGAATTTTTTTTTTTTTGACATGTCTGCACAAGGGAAGTGGGAGAGAGATTCGAACTAGTGACCTCCGCTCCATTAAGCGTGGTCCACAACTGATTGAGCTACCCTTTGGAGATACATTTTTAATAAAATTAAATAAGCATAAAACATATTCCCTCTTTGAATTTAATTTGTGGGAAAACTTTATCACCAAACCCAAAGGACTTTTATAGAAGAAAAAAAAAATGTCGAGCTTTATACGTTATTTTGGCATGCATAATGATGTAATCGGCATAATTAGTGGATAACGATAAGTTTGACGGTCCAATGGTGAAATTTTTTTTTAACTTTAAAATCAAATCAAACAAAAAGGTAATTAAGGTTATCATGAGGCATCACGAACCTTGCAATAATTCTTCATCAATTACACACAAATCTTGGCAATTGCTATAATATACCCACGAAAACCTTTTAGGATCTTCAAGTATTAGCAAGGATTATAAAGCCCAAAAGTACATAGGATGACAATACAAATAATATTGTTGACAAAATGAATTATCGTCTTACAATTTTAGTGCAATATGTTAACACATGGGGTATTCCCTTGCGTAGCTTTGGTTCCACCTTATATTTATGCTCCCAAGCAACTGATATTCCTAGAGTCCCATCGTTCATATGAGAAACATCGACCGCCATACAATGAAGATAATCATCTAGCCTACATTCTAAAACACAGAACCTCTCCCTCTCTAGGTGGACCAAGCTAGCTAGGAAGTCCAGGACCTCCTGTGACTTCACAGTAGGGTAAACAAGAACTTTCAAGATCTTCAACACGCCCTTCTAGCCACACATCCAACTTCAAATCATAGGCAATCAATATGTTTACGTCATGTTTGTGTTCGATCCATGGCCAATACAGTGTATTACCTACACTTAGAGGTCTTTCTAACCAGTCCCTACGACACATAGGGTGTAGTTTGCGCCTTGCAGGAGCAAGCTAGCTATGTTTGGGAAGAGCCAGGTCCGGCACTATAGCTAGAACGGCACTGTTTCAGCTACAGTGCCAACTGACACGTGGCAGCAGAAATTGATTTTTTTTCTTCATTTTTTTTTTAAAAAAAAATCAAAATATTAAAAAAAAAAAAAAAAGAGGAGGAGAATGCTGGAGTGGTTCCAGTCACCCCTTGGCCAAAATGGGGTGGCCGGACCACCCCATTTTTGGCCAAGGGGGTGGCTGGAGCCACCCCCTGGCCGATCTGGGGGTGGTCGAACCAACCCCGTGGCCAAAAAAAAAAAAAAGGGAACGGGAGCATTTGGGGGTGGTCCGGGGCTGGGGGTGGTTTCGGCCACCCCATTTTGGCCAAGAACCACCCCAGTGTTCTCTTTTTTTTTAAAAAAAAAAAAAAAAAAAAATTTTAAAAAAAATTAAGATAAAAAATCAATTTCTGCTGCCACGTGTCAGCCCGCACTGTAGAGTGCGGGGCTCTTCCTTGCCAAACATAGCTGCTCTTTCCAAGATCTATCATGCACACTATACTCATAGAAGATAGCAAAAGATGTGTCTTTGGGTACACGGAAAGCTACAATAATCCTGTCGGGATTCTCAAGAACCGCGTAAATGATCAGACAATCATGGAGATAACTTGGAGGATTAGGTAAAGCTTCCCATTTTCCATTGACCGGATCAAAAACCTCACTCCAACTATCAGCTGTATGATGAGAAGGTAAATGATTTCTAACGTAGATCTTACCCCCTAGAACTGAAGCCGCTGTGTTACATCTCTTAGAAATCATTGGAGGAGAAACACGAACCCATTCCTTAGCAATACGGGGACTAACCCGTAATTTACATCCTTGGCGAAGTGGCTTATGGGAATAGTTCATACCCCCAAAACAGTAAAGGTGGGAGCCTAGGGCTGTTAAGGCACTGGACAAGGGAATTTTTCCATTCCAGAAAGGAATTAACTGTTTTGGGTATACCTTGTTGGAACCGCTCGCATATATAGTAATGGTATATATACCACTTCAAAGCTGCCCACGCATTTACAACATCCTTCACGCCCGTCGCCTCCAGGGAAGGTACACAGAAAAAGATGTCGTAAGAACCATGTGAAAAAATCTTAGAAGCACGATGACGATCATGAGAATGAGATACATGTACATGATGTGCTCTTGGATACCGAATATTTGATAATTCAGAAACATATGATCGATGGAGTACTGACTTTTTTTGTCTTTTTTTTGAGATGCCTTCTTCTTCTAGGAGGAGTATTTCCTTTTTCCTTTTGTTGGACTGACGCCTTCTTTCCTGGAAGAGGAAAGGTGCCTGCTGCCTTTTTCTCTACCACTAGGAGAACCCATTGATCGCTCAGTGATAGATGAGAGAGAGATATGAATCAGTTTCAGTTTAGAAAACAATGGATGATGTAGCTACAGGCCGTATGATATGAATCACGTCTTTTAATTGCACACTCTAAAATTAAAACACAAGGCTTCATGCCTTTATATATTGCACCATATATATTAAGTTCTTGGACTTCAACCACAAGATCTTTCTCTCCCGGCCATGT
This sequence comes from Corylus avellana, assembly GCF_901000735.1. NCBI lineage: Eukaryota > Viridiplantae > Streptophyta > Magnoliopsida > Fagales > Betulaceae > Corylus > Corylus avellana. The sequence goes on along the minus strand of NC_081541.1, from coordinate 33,222,868 downwards.
CGATATTTGATTGTTGCTAGGAAACACCTTCCTCAATTTCGGGCTTCAACCACCATATATATATATATATATATATATATATATATAAATTTTTCTCATTCAATCACCCATCTTAAATACTCAACTGTGAGGAACACTAGATTTATGGTGGGCATATTAGATTTTCATAATAACCATTCGGATTAGGTTTTCAAGCCTAGCGAGAATTCTTCTTCATTAATTAGCTACAACACTTTCAATCACGCATCCATCTTCCCAATTGCCCAAAGAGGTTAATGTGAGATATGTACATTACACAATATGGGCCCATTTAGGCCCACAATCAAATCCTCTTTGTTTAAAGCTACTTCGTTCAGGTTGAAAATATTAGAGTTTCTACTGCATGTACATGGTGATATGTCCATGACTAAGAATAGTTGACATGCATGAATCTAGCATTATGTAAAAGTAGATAAAGAAGAAATCTGAGTATATTCAATTCATGCATGTGGCATTTGTAAAATGATATGCAGAATTTGTGATTTTCATATGCAGAGCTTTGAATCATGACAAATTGTGACACACTCTGTTCAAAGGATTGTATTTGGAGATGCCTAAAGTATGTATGTTTTAGTATGGAGCACTTACAAATTGTTTAGCTTGATTGTGCATTTTGATACGAACTTGGGTTTGTATTGTGTACCTTTTTGAATTTTGATTGTCCCATTGTTGTGTAGTTTGTCATATATTGCTGGCTTGACGGGTAAATGAGTTGGAGAAACAGTTGATTTTATATTGTGACATGGGGAATGTGCAATATCTTTGTGGGTTTGATACATGACGGCTTGTAATTCGTACTCTACCATTGAATGGATGTTATTCACAGTTAGCATGCAAATTCAAAATCTGATATGCAATGAATGTGGTTTTAAAAACTACCTAACAAAGTGTGGAAATGAATGTGGGCAAGTGTAAAGCATTCAAATGAAGAATAGCTTAATACCCACCAAAAAAAAAAAAAACTTAACAAAAAATTTCACAAACAAAACTGAAATAGATTCAGATTTCTACCTAATCCCAAATTCAAAATGGTGTTTGGTACAAAAAAAAAATTCTTATTTACAATCGCAAAAAAATTATACATAAAAACATAAAGATACAACATTTTCAAATATTTTATACCTTAAATCACAGTTCGAAGTCACATATTTTTGTCCTTGCTTTCCATAAAATTGATCAAATAAACTTTACGTAACCGTTAACTTCTAGAAAAGGGCTTTGAAATGTTGTTGTTGTTGTTGTAGAGGGAGAGACGTGCGTTTAGGGTGAGAGGGAGAGAGATGTGCTTTAATAAAGAGAGATCATAAGGGCATTAAGACACTTGATTCATTAAAAAAAAAAAAAAAAAAAACGATTTCAAACCGTTGCTATGGGCCTGGGCTCCATATGATTGCATATCTTGGACAAACGAGAGTTAGCTCTCAAGCCACCACCGAAAATATATATATTAGATCATCAAAGATTCATAATTTAAACATTAATCTCACTTAGTAATTTATCTTTTATTTTAATTAAAATACTTTACATCTCTCTCCCCACTGCCTCCGGCCCTCATTACCAAAACACGGTACATCTCTCTCTCCCCATGGCGTTTATTATACAGTAATGCTCACTGTTTGACGTGTTTACTCTACGCTTAATTTGGGATCTTGTAGTTCAAGAGGTGGGTTATGTGATATTGCAAGCAAACCAAGACCAAAAACAATGATTTTTGCGAGCCACGAAGGTAACCCAGAAGTGGGTCTTCAAGTCGGGGAGCGGCTTTATCTTGGAATGGATTTTGGCACGCCTGGTGCGAGATTTGCGCTCATCGTATCAGCAAGGGACAATTCACGCTGAAGGAAAGAGGGAATATCTGCTATATAAGGTAATAATAGTTTATCTTTTGGAATTCTTATTTACAAATGTATGCAAAGTGTTTTTAGCAATCTAAACCTCTTGACTGCATAATATTGGGCATGGTAGTGTCTTGAACATTTGAGAGAATTTTTATAATGGAAAAAAAAAAAATAAGGTCTTGAAATTTTGGTGATGCGGGCCAAGTAAATTGTGGGGCTAGATTTTTTTTTTTTTTTTGGATGAATAAATTGTTGGGCTAGATTTTATTCCAGAAATTGTCTGCGCATTACCAAATTTGCATAGAAATTTTATACATGAACTAGCTCTCACTTCGGGAGGATCCAGGAAAGCATATCATTTGTATCGACTCATGGAAAATTTTAGCTACATTTGTACAACCACTCCAATCTCAATCTCACTTAGTAATTAACCAATGTGGGACTAATTTTATGGAATGTCACACTCACCTTATGTGCTTAATGATGCTCAACAAGAAGAATGTAATGGTTATATGTACTACTGCAACAAAATTTATTGCCCAGGTGAACTGAGAATTTTGTTTCTGATGTCTAGAAAGAGCAAAGACGCAATAGATTGGATACATTCTTGGAAATCAACACTTCTCTTGCTGCTTGAAGACGTTCCATTTCATCTTCGCCAGCTTATTGCTTCCATTTCCATTGATGGGACTTCTGCAACTACTATAATTATAGACGGGTGGGTACCTTTGAGATTTGTCCCCTATCGTTTGCCTTGTTTTCCTTTCCCATGTCAAGATGCATTTGAAGAGGGCATTCTGAATTTGGTATTGCAGCACGACAGGAGAACCATTGTGGAGACCTTTCCTCTACAATGAGAGCTGTTCTGATGCTTTACCGATAGTAATGTCTATCGCTCTTGAAAACCATACAGTTTGTGCTGGGTCCTTGACTCTGTGCAAGCTCGTCTCATGGTGGAATGTTTACGATTCAAATAAAGATTCTGCAGCATTGTTGCATCAAGCAGATTGGCTGTTGTGGCTTCTTCATGGAAATCTTGGAGCGACCGATTCCAATAATGCGTTGAAGGTAGTTTTGACTATTTCTTTCCATTCAGGACTTGCTACCTCTACCACTTGTCAATTGCCAAAAATTTGTGTTGAAAAAACTATTTTGATTGTTGTTACCCTTCACAGGTAGGCTATGATCCTGAACTTGACTCCCTATCCACCCTGGTTGCTCTCGCATCCGTATTCTAAACTTCTGCCTTCTGTCAAAGCTCCTGGAAGTCCGATTGGCTTTTTAAAAGAGGATGTTAGAACACAATATGGTATGTCTTCTTTGAATTAAGTAGTCTGGTAATGAAGCCTATATGCTCTGTAATTTTCTTCCAAGACACAATTTCTAGATACATTGGTATCAATTGGAAGCTTGGTCGAATTGTTATTCGCTGGGAACTGACAACTTTGATAAAACGTTTCTTTAAAAAAATTCCTTTGGAAGATTTCATGTAATTTCAAGTTTATAAAATACATCTGTGCAGGTTTTCCAAAAGAATGTGTTGTATGCACTGGAACCACTGATAGTATAGCCGCCTTTCTTGCCGCTTGTGCATCACAACCAGGGAAAGCTGTGAGATATCTGCTACACTTACCTTTCTCATTTAATCATTAAGGAAATTGTAACACATGTTTAGGGTTTCCATTTCCATGTTTTAGACGTCACATTTATTTCAGCATAGAGCCAAATGTGAAATTCACCCTACTGCAGACATTGCATTTCATAGTGCTATGGTTTTTTTTCTGTCTAGATGATTTCTAAAATTTCCTAGGAACTTTTTGCTTTACATTGATGCAATTAAGCTGTTCTCTGAATTTCCATGAATTTTGTTTGTAATGCTGATATTTAGGTCACTTCTTTGGGTTCAACCCTTGCTATCAAATTACTGAGCACCAGTAGGATCGAGGATGCACGATCTGGGGTGTATAGTCATCGTCTAGATGATAAGTGGCTAGTTGGAGGTGCTTCAAATACCGGTGGAGCTGTTCTTGGACAAATTTTTACTGATGAGCAGTTGGAGAACTAAGTGAACAGATTAATCCCATGAAAACCTCTCCACTAGACTACTACCCTCTGCCAACAGTTGGAGAGAGATTTCCCATGGCAGATCCAAAGATGGCTCCTAGGTAATGAATCTCTACCTAACTTCTTTATGGAATTTGTAAGAGTCATTCTAAATCTAATAGATACTCATTTTTATATATTAATCCTTTTTATACATGCTTGAATCTTAATTTTGAGAAGCATACCCTATTATTTGCATATTAAGGTATATACATGGTTACAAGTTTTGAAAAAAAGTTGAATATGTTGGGATTAATTTTGCGACTGCACCATCCTTCATGGTAAGTAATATGAAAATAAATTGCAACTTGAATGGCCTTGAAAATATTTACAAAATTAAGGCACCTAGTTGGAGCTTGGCCATCTGCTACTTAGGGACACCTTTTTTTTTTTTTTTTTTTTGACGATTTAGATGTTGTATGTTGTGTGGACATGTGTTATGGGAAACTGCCATCCCCTCCTCCGCCCTTTCTCTCTCTCCCCTGGTTTGGCAGATATTGAAATAACTAATCTTGCTTTTGGTTGTAATCTGGCTGAAGACAACAATGTAACTAGAACTGACATCTCAACCCTGATATTTCTACATTCTATGTCTTTTGGTTTGTGGATTTCTGTCTGCAGTAAAGCAAGTACAGCAGGTAGACTTTAAAAGTGAGGACTTAGGTATCTCTGTTTAATGTTACCATGGAGTACACTACAACAATTAATAGACGGAGAAAAAATTGGCTGCGTCTTCTGTATGTATCAACTTGTTGCCGTTTTACCATTATTCTGAGACTCTTTGCATGTCCTGATTGTAGATAAATGTCGGTCATTGGGTTTATTATTATTTTTTTTTTTTTAAGGTATCTATGAGTCCCATGATCTACCAAAAAAAAAAAAGAAGAAGAAGAAGAATGACAGAAAATCCAACATAGAAGCCAAATCAACAGTGGCAATAATATTTTATGTTTTTATGGAGCAAAATTATGTGAGAATGAAATATATCCAGAAAAACTGTATGAGCCAATATCAAAGTTTTTTTTTTTTTTCTTTTTTTGTTGAGTTTTTGGTATTTAGTTGAATTGGCCTATGATGAAAGTTAAAAAAGCATATTTCTTTGAAACTAGTTCTTATTGAATGGATTTTTTTGTTCTTCTTTTGATGAATTTGAATTGATTGTTTTCAACTGCGTTGTGTTAACTTTTCTGGCTTCAACAGCTACTAGTACTATGGAGTGAGCATCTTCAACATAGATATCATTAAAACAAGACTTTACAACAAGATGGAAGACGACTTTCTTGAAAATGATTTAGTTATCTATATCAAGAAATAAATAACTGAAAGTTTTAGCTAAAACATGTTGATAAATGATTTCCATTATCTAAAACATCTATGGGTCCCACTGTTATAGGAACTTTGGTGAAATTTTTATGTTCTTTTTTGTATAATATTTATGTCCAAGTTGACTAGATATACTTTTGTATACTCCTTTTTAATTCTAGGTAATGTTAGTATTCAAAGAATCTCATTTGAATTTTTCTTTTATATAATGTTTAAACTTCATTGCTAGTAATATTGTTTCATTAGTTCGGTGCCCCTAAGAGAAAAATCATGGCTCTACCACTGGCTCTTAGCAAAAACTATTTATATGGCATATGTTTGTTTGACAGTTTTGTAAAGAGATCAAAGGTTTTTGGCCTAAGTTCAAGTTTTGTAAATCAATGATGCAACCTGTTTGTCATTTCCGACTAATCTCTGATTATCATCTAAAATATGTCACCCAAAAAAAAAAAGTTTCAAGTTTTGTATGTCCATGCCAGAGCTAAAGTTGTGAGTGTTGCATGGGGATTTGTTATCTGTGGCTGAGGAAAATACCTCTGTTCTTCCTTTTTGTTAACTGGGTAATCCCTTTAATGATATCTTCAGGTTTGGCATTTGGACTAGTTATTATAATATAAATCCCAGAATGTGATGGATTAGAGGTGATTTATTTCTTCATCCAAGTATTTATATGCCATTTTACAAGAGTTAGAATAATGATAGGCATGCATGATGCATGAGCAAAGTTGATTTACTTGGAGTTCCTGTTTGGAGGTTGTCTTTATCAGGTTTCTACTTTATAAAATCAGATGTGTCGGTTTTGGGACATTCGGAGCAAATACACTATGTGGACAGTAATCTTCAACCGATAATGTGGTGGTTAATATCCCATTGTCTGTCAATTGATAATGTGGCCGTATGTGTCACTCTAACATGCTCCTCAGCCTCCTCCTGCGTGAGGGAGAGATTCTCCCACTGCCACGTTATCTCTTAAGCCATGGGATAATTGTTCATTGCTGAAAACTAGACCTAACCCCACCTCCTCATGAGTCGTAGCAAAGAAAAGATCCTTGCTGAAAGCAAGACAAAACCCCTCCTTTAGCTTCTCACGAAGACCCTCGGCGCAAACCCAGAGAAGCGAACCCTTGAGAGGGACGTGGCAAAATCAATCTTCATATAAAAATTGAAGTGAGGGGAAATGGATATGATAACACAGAACAAAGTTTAATTCGTATTTCGGTTACTGGCGAGCCACAACAATTGCACCTATCAAAGGAGCTAAAAGAATGATCGAAATGATCGAGTTCAAAGTTCAAACGTAACAAACCAACAAGGTAACCCCATCTCCAACGGTCCAAGATTAAAATATTTGTAATATTTTGAACCATTCATGAACATGACATCAAATATGTTTAACACATTTATGGCTCCCACGTAAGTAAGAGGTTGTGCGACAGCTAGAAAATGAAAGTTTGATAGAATATAGAATAAAGATATACACACAAGAACCCGTCCCAATGAAAAAGCATAATAAATTGGGTTGGTAAGTAATACTACTCCTGCACCTCCTAATATAAGACTTTATCTCAAAAATACTATTCGTTTAGTTTGCGAAATAGACCCCTGAAATGGAATATCTATTCTTATGAAATAGTCATTCTTTTGTTTAGTAGGAGTCTAAAGATATACACACAATAACCCGTCCCAACGAAAAAGCATAATAAATTGGGTTGGTAAGTAATACTACTCCTATACCTCCTAATATAAGACTTTATCTCAAAAACATTGTCCATTTGGTTTGCGAAATAGACTCTTGGAATAGAATGATTATTCTCATGGAATAATCATTATTTTGTTTGGTAGGAGTCTATTCCTGCGAATAGTTATTCACATGGGAATGACTAATCTCATCTACACATGAATAATTATTCCTCTAAAAAATGAGATGAATAGAGCATTCCCAATGAATGAGCCAAACTACGTTTATGCAAAATAGCTCATCAAAACTCATTATATCAAGTTTAGCTAATGAATTTTTAAATGTCTTCTACATCTAATTAGCTATATTTTTATCTATATCGTTTAAATATCTTTTTAATATATTTTTATTAAAAATTGTGAAAGAATATTCTCATAATGACCCCTTAAAAAATGGGAAAGGTTTTGGAAAATGAGACAAACAATAAAAAGTAAAATGTCTCCCTTGAAAAGTGCAACTACATGTAGTTATTTTTTTTATTTTTTTTATTTTTTTGCTAATCCAATGTGGGGGGTTTCTTACAACTCTTATTAGCTATTTTAGATAAAAAGTACCATTTGACCCCTCCATTGGCATTGGGAGGACAAGGTTTTCCAAAATAGCTTCTTCTTCTTCTTTTTTTTTTTATAAAAAAAAAAAAAAAAAAAAAATCATGTGGGTGGCTGACCACCTCAATGGGTGGTCAACCACCACACGTTTAACCTTTTTTTTTTTTTTTTTTAATTTCAAATTTGGAAAAAATAGAAATCAAATGGGTTTTTTACTAATTTTAGTTCAATTCCAATTATAAAATATGTGTTGCTACCAAACTAGAAAATTGTAATAATTATTCAATTTTGACATCTTCTATTCCCAGTAATAATTATTTTCTTTCCTGATGAAATACTCATTCTGCGAATCAAATGAATCCAAAAAAAATCATGTATCGGTCATAGCAAATCCATTATACGTAAAGAGATAAATAATCAATTGTTTTTTTTTCATAAGCTTATCGACCTCACCAAGAATTATTTTATTTTATTTTTTATGAAAACTAAATGCTAAGGCCTTGTTTGGGAAGCAAGATTTTCCAACTCAATCTCAAATTTTTTCTAAATTCATGTTTGGCAATTTTTTAAACTCAATTCAACTCAACTCAAAAAATTTCAACTTAACTCAAAAATTTTCAAGCCAATTAATACAAATTATAAATAAAGATTGAAAAAATAAATAAATAAAATAAATAAATAAATTTAGAGTTGCCGAAGCACCCCAGGTGGTGACTGGGCCACCCCAAGCCCAACTGGGGTGGTCCGACCACCCCTTAATATTTTATTATTTTTTAAAACTTCTTAATATTATTTTTTTATTTAAATTTAAAATATATGTAATATTTTATTATTATTTCTATCAATGGGACATATGTTTCATTTATGACCTTAGGATCTCTCTAGAGAGATCCTAATTATTAATTGGATATTCTCCAATCCAAAATGGATCGGAGAAAATCCTCTACCGTGTTTGACCCACATTCCTTCGTGGGCCATAGGTCGAATAATGAAGGTTGTTGATAGAGGACAATTTTCAATCATATTTGCTTTAACAAAAGGGACATATATAGCGATTCTGACATCATATGGGGACATAATTAATGGCGTTGGAAAGCTCATTTAGAGGGTTACAAAGTCATATTTCATTAAGTTTTTCTAATTCAAATGTTTACTTAGTTAAAATAGACCGTAAAAAGGAAATTGAAAAGCCGTATAAAATTGCTCGTATGTTGTTTATGTTTGAACAAGCTTTAAAACGAGTTGACAAAATAGCTCGTTCAATAACTAATATGAAGTTGGGTTCGAATGAGTTATTCATAGATGCACTCGTTTAAAGTTGGGTTAGAACGAGCTGCTGTGTGAATTGACAATTCATGTAAGAATACGAGGAAACCATAGTTAGGTTCGAAAGAGCCTCTTACAAGTTCAGACAAGCTCCAATAAATTTTTGTAAACAAACTTTTATTTGAGCGTTTTCTTAGGTTCAGGAGTTTAGGTAGTATAAATATATGTAATGGCTATCTATAGCCTTAATTTATTATGTTATTTTGACCAGTGATCAATGAAAAACACTTTTAAGAGTGGTTTTCTTTTCTATCAACATTAAATCCTTGATTGAGTATTAGTTTTAAGAAGAGTTGTGATTCTTATCTTGTTTGTCTTGGCAAACTAATCACTACACGCTACATTAATTGATATCAAAGTCAAGTTGCATTGCATCAATTATTTAATTGTTGATGGAGATCTTGTGGGCTAAACAACAAAAAAATTCGTCCAAAGCGCGTTAACTAGCAGAGCAGAAATGTTAGTAATTACTACTCTTAACTATCAGCAAGAATATTTGGGCCTTGTTTGGGAAGCAAGATTTTCCAACTCAATCTCAAATTTTTTTTCTAAATTCAAGTTTGGCAATTTTTTAAATTCAATTCAACTCAACTCAAAAAATTTCAACTTAACTCAAAAATTTTCAACCGAATTAATAAAAATTATAAATAAAGATTGAAAAAAAAAAAAAAAAATTTAGAGTAGCCGAAACATCCCAAGTGGTGGCTGGGCCACCCCAAGCCCAACTGGGGTGGCCCGACCACCCCTTAATGTTTTATTATTTTTTAAAGCTTCTTATTATTAGTTTTTTTTAATTAAATTTAAAATATATGTAATATTTTATTATTATTTCTATCAATGGGGCATATGTTTCATTTATGACCTTAGGATCTCTCTATAGAGATCCTAATTATTAATTGGATATTCTCCAATCCAAAATGGATCGAAGAAAATCCTCTACCGTGTTTGACCCACATTTCTTCGTGGGCCATAGGTCGAATAATGAAGGTTGTTGATAGAGGACAATTTTCAATCATATTTGCTTTAACAAAAGGGACATATATAGCGATTCTAACATCATATGAGGACAGAATTAATGGCGTTGGAAAGCTCATTTAGAGGGTTACAAAGTCATATTTCATTAAGTTTTTCTAATTCAAATGTTTACTGAGTTAAAATAGACCGTAAAAAGAAAATTGAAAAGCCGTACAAAATTGCTCGTATGTTGTTTATGTTTGAACAAGTTTTTAAAAGAGTTGACAAAATAGCTCATTCAATAACTCATATGAAGTTGGGTTCGAATGAGTTATTCATAGATACACTCGTTTAAAGTTGGGTTAGAACGAGCTGTTGTGTGAATTGAGAATTCATGTAAGAATACGAGGAAACCATAGTTAGGTTCGAAAGAGCCTCTTACACGTTCAGACAAGCTCCAATAAATTTTTGTAAACAAACTTTTATTTGAGCGTTTTCTTAGGTTCAGGAGTCTAGGTAGTATAAATATATGTAATGGCTATCTATAGCCTTAATTTATTATGTTATTTTGACCAGTGATCAATGAAAAACACTTTTAAGAGTTGTTTTCTTTTCTATGCACATTTTGATTGAGTATTAGTTTTAAGAAGAGTTGTGATTCTTATCTTGTTTGTCTTGGCAAACTAATCACTACACGCTGCATTAATTGATATCAAAGTCAAGTTGCACTGCATCAATTATTTAATTGTTGATGGAGATCTTGTGGGCTAAACAACAAAAAAAATT
>NC_081541.1:33206303-33212113 GCF_901000735.1 Corylus avellana | reverse complement strand
GACCGAGACCTCCATTTTTTCCTTCAGGAGTTCCATCGAAAGCCAGAAGCAAAAGGACAAGAGCCGTTAAACGCGTTTGGAGACTTGGTTCACCGCTCACCCAATCCTCACCACCGTCTTCTTCGGCATCTTCTCCTGGGTTTTCTTCGACACCTTGTCTTATCTTTACCAATACGGTTCAAACCATGGAGTTATTCGATTTTGCTGAACCGCCCATGAAGAAGCAGAAGAAGAAACCGGCGGTTCAAACCGGTAGCGCGTCAGGTGGTTCCCAGTTTCAGCGTCGGTGCAGCCACTGCCAGGTGCAGAAGACCCCGCAGTGGAGAACCGGTCCACTCGGTGCCAAAACGCTTTGCAACGCTTGTGGGGTCCGGTACAAGTCCGGCCGGCTTTTCCCAGAGTATAGACCGGCCTGTAGTCCGACTTTTTCCGGCGATGTTCATTCGAATAGTCACCGGAAAGTGTTGGAGATGAGGAAGAGAAAGGAGATGATGACTGAACCGGAATCCATGTTGACCCAGATGGTATCAAGTTTTGGATAGTCTAACTAATAAAATGGGCAACATGTGAACCGGGTTGTACCGCGTTAGTTTTTTCATCTTTGGTCGTAGCCGTAGGATCTTAGTTATAGCTGTCAGATTTTTTATTTATATTTTTATTTTTATACTGGTTGTGATAGTGCTTAGTATATTATTTGAAGGTACGTTTGATGAAAGAGGGTAAGAGGTTTATTATCTTTCCATTTCTTATTGGAAAATGTTTGGGTATATTCTTCTAACAAGCAACCCAAAAGACCAAAATCTCACAAAACCCTCTTAAAAAGTCAATATTATTCTAACATTTACATCTTCAATACCCCTTTTTTTTTTAATAATGATTCACTTCTCATTCAACCATAATAATAAACTAGAGCCAAGGCTAGCTCTACAAAGAAAGAGCAATTTGCTCTAAACTTGTGAGATATATCTTAATACTTTTTCAAACTAAAACCAAAAATTACCTTCCAAAGCACTAGCAAACATATCTTACAACTTCTATTACAATTTTCTAATCATACTTTATAAAAATAAATGTCACAAATTGTGGTTCATATTTTAGCGATACCATATTGAATTGTAAAGGCGATAAGTGTCTTGTTAATTGCTATATAACAATTTATATTTTGTCTCCAAGAGGTAGCTCATCGGCTGGGACCATGTTTAATGAAGCGGATGTCACTAGTTCGAATCTTCCTCTCACTTCTTGTGCGGACATATCAAAAAAAAAAAAAAATAATAACAATCCACATTTTAATGACTAAAATATGAATTATTATGTCAACATATTAAAAGAGTAATCCTATGTATATCACACTAACATCCCGCATACGCCGGCGTATGAGAATCACACCCTAGTGCATGCATCTCACGCGTTCGAGAGTGTTCTCCTTTCTCATTGTGCCTTCCATTTGTGCTGCTTTTGTTTGGATTTTTTTGGTTGATCTTTTGTTGATCTTCTCCTCTCTTTTTTTGGGGTGGCATTTAGTCTCCCTACTTTGTTGTTGTTTCCTTTTTTGGATGGAGACTTCATTCTAGCCCTTACTTCTCGGTTTTGTATGTTGTTGTGTGGTTTCTCTTTGGTGGTTCTGAGCACATGCTTACCTTCTTCATTGGCAGCCATAGTTCTCGCAATGAATTAAGTCATTTATTTGACTAATTCTCAATAATTTTTGGTTTAGCAATGATTTCTGGTGGTTAATTTTGGGTTATTGTTAAGGTTGCTCACCCTTGATTTTTACTTTTCATGTAATCTCCATGTTTTCCACTTTTCCTTCTTGAATAGAAATTTTTATTTAGTTTTTATTATATTGATGTTGTGTGGTCCTCCGTAACATTTGGTGAATGAAAATGAGATTTTTGATTGGTAGAATTACGCCACATTCAAATTTTTAGTAGACAGGAAGTGAATACTTATTCTATATATATATATATATATATATATTGAATAAGTATATATAATCCAAGGACAATTACACTGTCACAAGTCAATACAATGAAATATTAATGTGATATATAACAGTTATTTTATTAAAAATTATAAAACCTTAACAACACTTTCTTTCTTTCTTTTTTTCTTTTTTTTCTTTTTTTTTGTTTGTTTAATTCACTGCTATCCCACTATGATAATGTGTTACTGTCAAATTATCGTTAAAATTTTTCCTTTCTCAACAAAGACCCATCATCTAAAAATAAATTGAAATATGTCAAAAATAAATAAATAAATTGAAAGTAACACATCACCGTAGTGGAATAGCAGTGTGGACCTAGTGGTAAATAGCCAATTAGCCATGGAAACGTTCAAATCGGTTCGGCGGTTTCCGAAGGTCGTCGAAAAGCCAACAAATTGCATCAATTGTACGTTGTGGTGGGGTCAGCCATGGCATGAGTGGTGTGATTGACGAGTTAGGGAGATTTGGGATATTTGAATTGAAATTGGGTGGTGTTGAATCTTTGATTTGAGAGGGGGAGCCAAAGCTGCAGGTTTGGTTTTTCCCATCTTGCATGCCCAAGTGGTCTAAATATCTGCAATATATGGTTCAACCCCACAACACAAGTGCTCCTCATTCATTCACTCCAAGAGTCAAGATCAAATCTTCAATTCCTCCTCTTTGTGGAAAAAGATTGTTAATGTAGAAACGTCTTCGATTTAGTCTATTAAATTGATATTTATAGCGTGTGATTCTTGCGTACATTTTTAATAGAATTTTATTTCTTTGACATGTCCACACAAGGGAAAGGGGAGAGAAATTCGAACTAGTGACCTCCGCTCTATTAAGCGTAGTCCACAGCCGATTGAGCTACTATTTGGAAACACATTTTTAATAAAATTAAATAAGCATAAAACAGATTCCCTCTTTGAATTTAATTTGTGGGAAAACTTTATCACCGAACCCAAAGGACTTTTATAGAAGAAAAAAAAAAATGTCGAGCTTTATACGTTATTTTGGCATGCATAATGATGTAATCGGCATAATTAGTGGATAACGATAAGTTTGACGGTCCAATGGTGAAATATTTTTTTAACTTTAAAATCAAATCAAACAAAAAGGTAATTAAGGTTATCATGAGGCATCACGAACCTTGCAATAATTCTTCATCAATTACACACAAATCTTGCCAATTGCTATAATATACCCACGAAAACCTTTTAGGATCTTCAAGTATTAGCAAGGATTATAAAGCCCAAAAGTACATAGGATGACAATACAAATAATATTGTTGACAAAATGAATTATCGTCTTACAATTTTAGTGCAATATGTTAACACATGGGGTATTCCCTTGCGTAGCTTTGGTTCCACCTTATATTTATGCTCCCAAGCAACTGATATTCCTAGAGTCCCATCGTTCATATGAGAAACATCGACCGCCATACAATGAAGATAATCATCTAGCCTACATTCTAAAACACAGAACCTCTCCCTCTCTAGGTGGACCAAGCTAGCTAGGAAGTCCAGGACCTCCTGTGACTTCACAGTAGGGTAAACAAGAACTTTCAAGATCTTTAACACTCCCTTCTAGCCACACATTCAACTTCAAATCATAGGCAATCAATATGTTTACGTCATGTTTGTGTTCGATCCATGGCCAATACAGTGTCTTACCTACACTTAGAGGTCTTTCTAGCCAGTCCCTACGACACATAGGGTGTAGTTTGCGCCTTGCAGGAGCAAGCTCTTTCCAAGATCTATCATGCACACTATACTCATAGAAGATAGCAGAAGATGTCTCTTTGGGTACACGGAAAGCTACAATAATCCTGTCGGGATTCTCAAGAACCGCATAAATGATCAGACAATCATGGAGATAACTTGGAGGATTAGGTAAAGCTTCCCATTTTCCATTGACCGGATCAAAAACCTCACTCCAACTATCAGCAGTATGATGAGAAGGTAAATGATTTCTAACGTAGATCTTACCCCCTAGAACTGAAGCCGCAGTGTTACATCTCTTAGAAATCATTGGAGGAGAAACACGAACCCATTCCTTAGCAATACGGGGACTAACCCGTAATTTACATCCTTGGCGAAGTGGCTCATGGGAATAGTTCATACCCCCAAAACAGTAAAGGTGGGAGTCTAGGGCTACTAAGGCACTGGACAAGGGAATTTTTCCATTCCAGAAAGGAATTAACTGTTTTGGGTATACCTTGTTGGAACCGCTCGCATATATAGTAATGGTATATATACCACTTCAGCTGCCCACGCATTTACAACATCCTTCACGCCCGTCGCCTCCAGGGAAGGTACACAGAAAAAGATGTCGTAAGAACAATGTGAAAAAATCTTAGAAGCACGATGACGATCATGAGAATGAGATACATGTACATGATGTGCTCTTGGATACGAATATTTGATAATTCAGAAACATATGATCGATGGAGAACTGACTTTTTTTTGAGATGCCTTCTTCTTCTAGGAGGAGTATTTCCTTTTTCCTTTTGTTGGACTGATGCCTTCTTTCCTGGAAGAGGAAAGGTGCCTGCTGCCTTTTTCTCTACCACTAGGAGAACCCATTGATCGCTCAGTGATAGATGAGAGAGAGATATGAATCAGTTTCAGTTTAGAAAACAATGGATGATGTAGCTACAGGCCGTATGATATGAATCACGTCTTTTAATTGCACACTCTAAAATTAAAACACAAGGCTTCAATACATATATATAGTCGGTTGTAGTCTCCAATTCCAACTTAGGCTCCGTTTACTTCGACGTAAAATGATTTTCGTATTTTACGGTGTTTACTTCGACGTAAAATAGTGGTCAACGGAAAATATTTTCTTTTTAATTGAAAATTCTTCTTTAATTTTCAGAAAATGGTTTACGATTTTGAAAACCGTAAACCATTTTCCAACTATGAGCATCTCATTCTTAAATCGATGTACCTTGCTAAGACCCGCCCAGAACCTTGCCGGGACTTGACCGAGACCTGCCCAGGACCTACCTAGGCCCCGCCCGAGACCTGCCCGGGACTTGACCGGGACCCTCCTGGGACTTGACCGAGACCCGCCCATCCGGAATTTGCCCGGGACCCTAGCGGGACCTACCCGGGACCCACTCGGGACTTGATCGGGACCCGTCCGGGACTTGACCGGAACCCGCCCGGTTAGGTCCTGTGCGAGTCTTGGGCGGGTCCCCGTCAAGTCCCGGACAAGTCCCGGTTAAGTTCCGGCGAGGTCCCAGGCAGGTCCTTGCGGAGTCTCGTGCAGGTCCCGACGGGGACCTTATTGGAAAAAATATATATATAAAAAAAAGATATTAAAAATAAATTATTTTCCGTATGCAAGGTAAACGCCGTAAGATGTTTTCGACGGAAAATATTTTCAAGGAAAATGGCTTTCCTGAAAATATTTTACAAAGGAAACCATTTTACGTCGAAGTAAACGGAGCCTTAGATTAGGAGTTCACGCGAGCAGAGAAAAGGAATTCCTACATCAACTTGGAGAAACTATCCAAACCGGCCTTTGAGATTTTTTTTTTTTTAAATGACTAATCCAAGAGTTTCTTCATATATATTAAGTTCTTGGACTTCAACCACAAGATCTTTCTCTCCCGGCCATGTCGATATTTGATTGTTGATACGAAACACCTTCCTCAATTTCGGGCTTCAACCACTATATATATATATATAGATCTTTCTCATTCAATCACCCATCTTAAATACTCAACTGTACGTGAGGAACACTAGATTTATGGTGGGCATATTAGATTTTCATAATAACCATTCGGATTAGGTTTTCAAGCCTTGCAAGAATTCTTCTTTCATTAATTAGC
>NC_081541.1:33191892-33206283 GCF_901000735.1 Corylus avellana | reverse complement strand
TAAAGAGGTTAATGTGAGATATGTACATTACACAATATGGGCCCATTTAGGCCCACAATCAAATCCTCTTTGTTTAAAGCTACTTCGTTCAGGTTGAAAATATTAGAGTTTCTACTGCATGGACATGGTGATATGTCCATGACTAAGAATAGTTGACATGCATGAATCTAGCATTATGTAAAAGTAGATAAAGAAGAAATCTGAGTATATTCATGCATGTGGCATGCATTTGTAAAATGATATGCAGAATTTGTGATTTTCATATGCAGAGCTTTGAATCAAGCAGGGCTTACAAATTGTGACACACTCTGTTCAAAGGATTGTATTTGGAGATGCCTAAAGTATGTATGTTTTAGTATGGAGCATTTACAAATTGTTTAGCTTGATTGTGCATTTTGATACGAACTTGGGGTTGTATTGTGTACCTTTTTGAATTTTGATTGTCCCATATTGTTGTGTAGTTTGTCATATATTGCTGGCTTGACGAGTAAATGAGTTGGAGAAACAGTTGATTTTATATTGTGACATGGGGAATGTGCAATATCTTTGTGGGTTTGATATATGACGGCTTGTAATTCGTACTCTACCATTGAATGGATGTTATTCACAGTTAAACAGGAGTCGAAAGAACACAAATTCACAAGCAAAATATTTAGCATGCAAATTCAAAATCTGATATGCAATGAAGTGGTTTTAAAAACTACCCAAGGATGTGTGGAAATGAATGTGGGCAAGTGTAAAACATTAATATTCACACCAAAAAAAATAAATAAATAAACAAACAAAATTGAAACATATTCAGATTTCTACCTAATCCCAAATTCAAAACGGTGATTAGTACAAAAAAAATTTCTTATGCAGAAACAAACTAAAGATAATTAATTCACAATCGCAAAAAAATTATACATAAAAACATAAAGATACAACATTTTCGAATATCTCATATCTTAAATCACAGTTTGGAATCACATATTTTTCTCCTTACTTTCCATGAAATTGATCAAATAAACTTTGCGTAACCGTCAACTTCTATAGGAAAGGGCTTTGAAACCAAGCCTAATTTTATCTTTTCTCATAAACCAAAAGGCTCTATAGGGTTTTTAATGAAAGCTTTTTTTATAAAATGCGTAGTTAATATGCTGGCAATTAAATAGAAACATTGGCATTTATTTGATTTTGCATGTGATTTCTTAGGCGTTTGTTTGCATTTCTCAATATGATGAGAAATGTCTCTGTGATGTTCATTGGAAATAAGATTTTTATTTTTTTTGGCGGGGAGGCTAAATGAAAATGTTTCTAGTGGGTACAGCTGAATTGGGGCAAATCCAGACTTATGTGGTGTTCAAGCACGAAATTTTTTTTAGGTTTGTTTTTGCAGACCTTGATTTATATTTTTTCCCACCCTCTAATCCTAGCACTAGCACTCTGGTATCAAGGAAGCAACCTTCCTGGTTCTTTTCCCCCAAAAGAGCATCCTTTTCAATTGTGGAAAATTTAAGTATTGCATGATGAATGTTCACATCGATGGTGCATTTTCATTATCAAAAGTGAATTATGTATCCCCATATAAGAAATTGTTTTCTACAATTTTCAAATTTTTGAATGATGACAGATACTCTTTTGTTTGCTTGGCTAAATGTTTTATTGGTTGATTATTTGATATGCTATTGATTTTAGGAGCGAATTATTTCATGTTTATCCGAAACAAGGTCATGATAGTCACAGCTGGTGCCATCCCTTCTCTTGCAGAGCTCCTCGAGTTCCAAAACAGCAGTATAAGGGAATTAGCTGCTGCAGCAGTCTTAACACTCTCAGCTGCTGCACCAAACAAAAAAAGAAGTTAAAGCTAATCTTATGTAAAGATTGAGAACACCTCAAATCCATCTGTGGAGTGAAGGCACTACTCTATAATTTTTTGACACTATAATTTGTTACTGAACTATTTCATCTGCTATATATTTGTAATAGTCGTCATAGTAGAAAACTGAATTTGTTATTATATTTGTATTTGGAATGATGTATTGATACATTTCAAAAAATTGCTGTCGTGTTTGTTATTTAATTCTAGGTGTATCTAAAATTAGTATTGACTTAAATAGAGGACACAAAGTGTACATGTTTCTTAACTCTGGCTTGTTGAAGGGGCCAAACGACATTGGCTCAAAGGGGTGGCCTCCTGCTCCCAAGGGAGTCAACCGTGAGGATTTCTTTGATGAATGTCAAAAACCGGCTTGTCATTTTTTTTTTTTTGGTGATGGTCATGTAAAATTGTAAATGTTGATATGCTAGATGATGATATCAAGTTATTTGGGATGGCTCCAAATATTTTGTTCAGGCATGGGAAGTCTAGGAAACCAACTCATGGGGAGGTTTGTTGGAGGAATTGTTGTTGCATTCACGAATGCTTATTGCTAGGTGACAACAGTGACTTAATGTAGAAAAAAAAAAAAAAAAAAAAAAAAAACAAGAAAAGAAAAAGTGAGTTAATGGCAATAAGAGAGAGTAATGCTACTTAAACTGTCCGCACTTTGGCTGGTTAACCCAGGTCAGTAAATTGTCCGCACTTTGGCTGGTTAACCCAAGTTAGTAAACTGGGTTAAATAGAGTCGTCTTAGGACCTTGGAAAGGAAATCCCACTCAATCATCTTATATTCCTTCGTAAGGTCTACTTCAAAAATTATTTATCAAATTTTTATTCTACAACTATTTAACAATGATAAAATGGCAACCCTAAATAACCATTGGATATATAACGTGGCACATGCCACGTTTTTATTCTAAAACTATTTTTGATAATAAAAATTATTTATCAAATTTTTATTCTACAACTATTTAAACCTTAATTTTGGCCACAAATGAATAACAGATATGAAATAGTTTATGTGAGATTGACGTGTTTTAATAAGTGGACCGACTGTTTAAAACTTGTTCAAATATATGAGTTTCATAGAAACTGTCTCACAATTACTAATTGAATTGCTAGCAAGAAATTCGGACAACAAAATTGTTGGGATCTCTATCTCTAAAAATCACACTTTCATCTTACTGTACTGACGTGATTGTGTTAATCGGCCATTGGATTAGTTATTGTTTAAAAAAAAAAATTAAAAATTAAAGGCTGATTGACGCTGTCACGTCAATAAGGTGATATAACGATGAGATAAAACTTAAAAGTATAATTTCTAACATTACTCTGTATCAAATATGCACACTCGAGCTGGTTCCTAAGCTTGTATGGGCCAACACTTCGTGGGCCAATAAAGAAACTCTACCAAACGAGTATATGCACAAAATGACGCATTCATGTCTTTTAGGGTCATAGAATAAGCATAAAACGATTTCAAACCGTTGCTATGGGCCTGGGCTGCATATGATTGCATATCTTGGACAAACGAGAGTTAGCTCTCAAGCTACCACCGAAAATATATGTATTAGATCATCAAAGATTCATAATTTAAACATTAATCTCACTTAGTAATTTATCTTTTATTTTAATTAAAATACTTTTTACATCTCTCTCCCCACTGCCTCCGGCCCTCATTACCAAAACACGGTACATCTCTCTCTCCCCATGGCGTTTATTATACAGTATTGCTCACTGTTTGACGTGTTTACTGTACGCTTAATTTGGGATATTGTAGTTCAAGAGGTGGGTTATGTGATATTGCAAGCAAACCAAGACCAAAAACAATGATTTTTGCGAGCCACGAAGGTAACCCAGAAGTGGGTCTTCAAGTCGGGGAGCGGCTTTATCTTGGAATGGATTTTGGCACGCCTGGTGCGAGATTTGCGCTCATCGTATCAGCAAGGGACAATTCACGCTGAAGGAAAGAGGGAATGTCTGCTATATAAGGTAATAATAGTTTATCTTTTGGAATTCTTATTTACAAATGTATGCAAAGTGTTTTTAGCAATCTAAACCTCTTGACTGCATAATATTGGGCATGGTAGTGTCTTGAACATTTGAGAGAATTTTTATAATGTTAAAAAAAAATAAGGTCTTGAAATTTTGGTGAGGCGAGCCAAGTAAATTGTGGGGCTAGATTTTATTTATTTTTGGATGAATAAATTGTTGGGTTAGATTTTATTCCAGAAATTGTCTGCGCATTACCAAATTTGCATAGAAATTTTATACATGAACTAGCTCTCACTTAGGAAGCCAGGAAAGAATATCATTTGTATCGACTCATGGAAAATGTTAGCTACATTTGTACAACCACTCCAAGCTCAATCTCACTTACTAATGAACCAATGTGGGACTAATTTTATGGAATGTCACACTCACCTTATGTGCTTAATGATGCTCAACAAGAAGAATGTAATGATTTATGTACTACTGCAACAAAATTTATTGCCCAGGTGAACTGAGAATTTTGTTTCTGATGTCTAGAAAGAGCAAAGACGCAATAGATTGGATACATTCTTGGAAATCAACACTTCTCTTGCTGCTTGAAGACGTTCCATTTCATCTTCGCCAGCTTATTGCTTCCATTTCCATTGATGGGACTTCTGCAACTACTATAATTATAGACGGGTGGGTACCTTTGAGATTTGTCCCCTATCGTTTGCCTTGTTTTCCTTTCCCATGTCAAGATGCATTTGAAGAGGGCATTCTGAATTTGGTATTGCAGCACGACAGGAGAACCATTGTGGAGACCTTTCCTCCACAATGAGAGCTGTTCTGATGCTTTACCGATAGTAATGTCTATCGCTGTTGAAAACCATACAGTTTGTGCTGGGTCCTCGACTCTGTGCAAGCTCGTCTCATGGTGGAATGTTTACGATTCAAATAAAGATTCTGCAGCATTGTTGCATCAAGCAGATTGGCTGTTGTGGCTTCTTCATGGAAATCTTGGAGCGACTGATTACAATAATGCTTTGAAGGTAGTTTTGACTATTTCTTTCCATTCAGGACTTGCTACCTCTACCACTTGTCAATTGCCAAAAATTTGTGTTGGAAAAACTATTTTGATTGTTGTTACCCTTCATAGGTAGGCTATGATCCTGAACTTGACTCCCTATCCACCCTGGTTGCTCTCGCATCCGTATTCTAAACTTCTGCCTTCTGTCAAAGCTCCTGGAAGTCCAATTGGCTTTTTAAAAGAGGACGTTAGAACACAATATAGTATGTCTTCTTTCAATTAAGTAGTCTGGTAATGAAGCCTATATGCTTTGTAATTTTCTTCCAAGACACAATTTCTAGATACATTGGTATCAATTGGAAGCTTGGTCGAATTGTTATTCGCTGGGAACTGACAACTTTGATAAAACGTTTCTTTAAAAAAATTCCTTTGGAAGATTTCATGTAATTTCAAGTTTATAAAATACATCTGTGCAGGTTTTCCAAAAGAATGTGTTGTATGCACTGGAACCACTGATAGTATAGCCGCCTTTCTTGCCGCTCGTGCATCACAACCAGAGAAAGCTGTGAGATATCTGCTACACTTACCTTTCTCATTTAATCATTAAGGAAATTGTAACACATGTTTAGGGTTTCCATTTCCATGTTTTAGACGTCACATTTATTTCAGCATAGAGCCAAATGTGAAATTCACCCTACTGCAGACATTGCATTTCATAGTGCTATGGTTTTTTTTCTGTCTAGATGATTTCTAAAATTTCCTAGGAACTTTTTGCTTTACATTGATGCAATTAAGCTGTTCTCTGAATTTCCATGAATTTTGTTTGTAATGCTGATATTTAGGTCACTTCTTTGGGTTCAACCCTTGCTATCAAATTACTGAGCACCAGTAGGATCGAGGATGCACGATCTGGGGTGTATAGTCATCGTCTAGAGGATGAGTGGCTAGTTGGAGGTGCTTCAAATACCGGTGGAGCTGTTCTTGGACAAATTTTTACTGATGAGCAGTTGGAGAACTTAAGTGAATAGATTAATCCCATGAAAACCTCTCCACTAGACTACTACCCTCTGCCAACAGTTGGAGGGAGATTTCCCATGGCAGATCCAAAGATGGCTCCTAGGTAATGAATCTCTACCTAACTTCTTTATGGAATTTGTAAGAGTCATTCTAAATCTAATAGATACTCATTTTTATATATTAATCCTTTTTATACATGCTTGAATCTTAATTTTGAGAAGCATACCCTATTATTTGCATATTAAGGTATATACATGGTTACAAGTTTTGAAAAAAGTTGAATATGTTGGGATTAATTTTGCGACTGCACCATCCTTCATGGTAAGTAGTATGAAAATAAATTGCAACTTGAAAGGCCTTGAAAATATTTACAAAATTAAGGCACCTAGTTGGAACTTGGCCATCTGCTACTTAGAGACAATTTTTTTTTTTTGAGGATTTAGATGTTGTATGTTGTGTGGACATGTGTTATGGGAAACTGCCATCCCCTCCTCCATCCTTTCTCTCTCTCCCCTGGTTTGGCAGATATTGAAATAACTAATCTTGCTTTTGGTTGTAATCTGGCTGAAGACAACAATGTAACTAGAACTGACATCTCAACCCTGATATTTCTACATTCTATGTCTTTTGGTTTGTGGATTTCTGTCTGCAGTAAAGCAAGTACAGCAGGTAGACTTAAAAGTGAGGACTTAGGTATCTCTGTTTAATGTTACCATGAAGTACACTACAACAATTAATAGACGGAGAAAAAATTGGCTGGGTCTTCTGTATGTATCAACTTGTTGCCGTTTTACCATTATTCTGAGACTCTTTGCATGTCCTGATTGTAGATAAATGTCGGTCATTGGGTTTATTCTTTTTTTTTTTTTTTTTAAGGTATCTATGAGTCCCATGATCTATCCAAAAAAAGAAGAAGAAGAAGAAGAATGACAGAAAATCCAACATAGAAGCCAAATCAACAGTGGCAATAATATTTTATGTTTTTATGGAGCAAAATTATGTGAGAATGAAATATATCCAGAAAAACTGTATGAGCCAATATCAAAGTTTTTTTTTTTTTTCTTTTTTTGTTGAGTTTTTGGTATTTAGTTGAATTGGCCTATGATGAAAGTTAAAAAAGCATATTTCTTTGAAACTAGTTCTTATTGAATGGATTTTTTTGTTCTTCTTTTGATGAATTTGAATTGATTGTTTTCAACTGCGTTGTGTTAACTTTTCTGGCTTCAACAGCTCCTAGTACTATGGAGTGAGCATCTTCAACATAGATATCATTAAAACAAAACTTTACAACAAGATGGAAGACGACATTCTTGAAAATGATTTAGTTATCTATATCAAGAAATAAATAACTGAAAGTTTTAGCTAAAAAATGTTGATAAATGATTTCCATTATCTAAAACATCTATGGGTCCCACTGTTATAGGAACTTTGGTGAAATTTTTATGTTCTTTTTTGTATAATATTTATGTCCAAGTTGACTAGATATACTTTTGTATACTCCTTTTTAATTCTAGGTAATGTTAGTATTCAAAGAATCTCATTTGAATTTTTCTTTTATATAATGTTTAAACTTCATTGCTAGTAATATTGTTTCATTAGTTCGGTGCCCCTAAGAGAAAAATCATGGCTCTACCACTGGCTCTTAGCAAAAACTATTTATATGGCATATGTTTGTTTGACAGTTTTGTAAAGAGATCAAAGGTTTTTGGCCTAAGTTCAAGTTTTGTAAATCAATGATGCAATCTGTTTGTCATTTCCGACTAATCTCTGATTATCATCTAAAATATCACCAAAAAAAAAAAAAAGTTTCAAGTTTTGTATGTCCATGCCAGAGCTAAAGTTGTGAGTGTTGCATGGGGATTTGTTACCTGTGGCTGAGGAAAATACCTCTGTTCTTCCTTTTTGTTAACTGGGTAATCCCTTTAATGATATCTTCAGGTTTGGCATTTGGACTAGTTATTATAATATAAATCCCAGAATGTGATGGATTAGAGGTGATTTATTTCTTCATCCAAGTATTTATATGCCATTTTACAAGAGTTAGAATAATGATAGGCATGCATGATGCATGAGCAAAGTTGATTTACTTGGAGTTCCTGTTTGGAGGTTGTCTTTATCAGGTTTCTACTTTATAAAATCAGATGTGTCGGTTTTGGGACATTCGGAGCAAATACACTATGTGGACAGTAATCTTCAACCGATAATGTGGTGGTTAATATCCCATGGTCTGTCAATTGATAATGTGGCCGTATGTGTCACTCTAACATGCTCCTCAGCCTCCTCCTGCGTGAGGGATAGATTCTCCCACTGCCGCGTTATCTCTTCAGCCATGGGATAATTGTTCATTGTTGAAAACTAGACCTAACCCCACCTCCTCATGAGTCGTAGCAAAGAAAAGATCCTTGCTGAAAGCAAGACAAAACCCCTCCTTTAGCTTCTCACGAAGACCCTCGGCGCAAACCCAGAGAAGCGAACCCTGGAGAGGGACGTGGCAAAATCAATCTTCATATAAAAATTGAAGTGAGGGGAAATGGATATGATAACACAGAACAAAGTTTAATTCGTATTACGGTTACTGGAGAGCCACAACAATTGCACCTATCAAAGGAGCTAAAAGAATGATCGAAATGATTGAGTTCAAAGTTCAAACGTAACAAACCAACAAGGTAACCCCATCTCCAACGGTCCAAAGATTAAAATATTTGTAATATTTTGAACCATTCATGAACATGACATCAAATATGTTTAACACATTTATGGCTCCCACGTAAGTAAGAGGTTGTGCGACAGCTAGAAAATGAGAGTTTGATAGAATATAAAATAAAGATATACACACAAAAACCCGTCCCAATGAAAAAGCATAATAAATTGGGTTGGTAAGTAATGCTAATCCTGCACCTCCTAATATAAGACTTTATCTCAAAAATACTGTTAGTTTAGTTTGCGAAATAAACCCCTGGAATGGAATAGCTATTCTCATGAAATAGTCATTCTTTTGTTTAGTAGGAGTCTAAAGATATACACACAAGAACCCATCCCAACGAAAAAGCATAATAAATTGGGTTGGTAAGTAATACTACTCCTGTACCTCCTAATATAAGACTTTATCTCAAAAACATTGTCCATTTGATTTGCGAAATAGATTCTTGGAATAGAATGACTATTCTCATGGAATAATCATTATTTTGTTTGGTAGGAGTTTATTCTTGCGAATAGTTATTCACATGGGAATGACTAATTTCATCTACACAGGAATAATTATTCCTCTAAAAAAAATGAGATGAATAGAGCATTCTCAATGAAGGAGCCAAACTACGTTTATGCAAAATAGCTCATCAAAACTCATTTTATCAAGTTTAGCTAATTAATTTTTAAATGTCTTCTACATCTGATTAGCTATATTTTTATCTATATCGTTTAAATATCTTTTTAATATATTTTTATTAAAAATTGTGAAAGAATATTCTCATAATGATCCCTTAAAAAATGGGAAAGGTTTTGGAAAATGAGACAAACAATAAAAAGTAAAATGTCTTCCTTGAAAAGTGCTACTACATGTAGCTTTTTTTTTTTTTTTTTTGCTAATCCAATCAAATATCCATTTTGCATTTTTTTTTGCTAATCCAATGTGAGGGGTTTCTTACAACTCTTATTAGCTATTTTAGATAAAAAGTATCATTTGACTCCTCCATTGGCATTGAGAGGACAAAGTTTTCCAAAATAGCTCATTCTTTCTTTTTTTTTTCAAAAAAAAAAAAATCATGTGGGTGGCTGGCCACCTCAATGGGTGGTCAACCACCACACGTTTAACCATTTTTTTTTTTTTTTTTTAATTTCAAATTTGGAAAAAATAGAAATCAAATGGGTTTTTGACTAATTTTAGTTCAATTCCAATTATAAAATATGTGTTACTACCAAACTAGAAAATTGTAATAATTATTCAATTTCGACATCTTCTATTCTCAGTAATAACTATTTTCTTTCCTGATGAAATACGCATTCCGTGAATCAAATGAGCCCAAAAAAATCATGTATCGGTCATAGCAAATCCACTATACGTAAAGAGATAAATAATCAATTGTTTTTTTTCATAAGCTTATTGACCTCACCAAGATTTTTTTTATTTTATTTTTTATGAAAACTAAATGCTAAGGAATGTGAATTGATGTAGGTACAGTTCTCGGACTAATATCATTCTTTTATCTTAGAGAGTGGTTTGAAAATATATATATATATATAGAGAGAGAGAGATTTTGAATAATTGCAGATATACTCAGAGATCCAAATTGAAGCTTACTAATTGTAATTACTCTTTATCTTTAATTAAAGGAATTACTTATTATATATATATACTTGTTTGTTTAGGTAAACTTAAAATTGTTCAAATTGTATTATCGTACATTACTGACATTGGTAAACAACCCAAGCCAATTTGATTATAATTCAATTCGTGTTGATCATAAGTGGAAAACTCATATTCTTCGGTTATTGATAAACAATTTGTTGGATAATACTCAACACAATCACCACAACATATACCGATTATGAAATCAGTGTTGTAATTAAGCAACTGTTTCTTTCGAATATTAGTTTACAATTTTCAATCAACAACAGGTTAATGTATAGGGCATCCATGAACACATACTTCACAAACAATGAATTTATCAACCTCAAAATGCATTTAACGGCAGAAATGTTATGATGTGATTAATTTTTCATAAGGATATTGAATTCATACATACATGTAAATGATTTGATGGGATAAGGTAATCATAAAAATGTGACCAATGTGCTGTGTGTTGACCATGATTCATGACCCCAGTTGTCATAAGAAACATATTGTAAATATCTATGAATATTTTTATTTTCTTGTTTGAGATAAGCCACAAATTGAGAATATATAGTATTCCTTTACGGTAAAAATGAGTTGAAAATAAGTTGTTAATAATAGATTATCAAGAGAAATAGGTCAAATAAATTTATATGCGAGATATAAATTTAAAGAAATTTTTTGTATGGAAACATTTTTTTTTTCTTCCTATAATTCTGTTTTGTGTTCTAAGTTTGCCTACTATTAATAACTTTATTTTTAGCGGTTGTAACTTTATCCAAGATAAAACAGAAAAATTTGTATTCAAAAACTCTCGAAGAAGTTTTATTCCAAGCAACTACTCAAATGGGACAGCATCATTTGTGATATCCAATGATCATTGGGTGATACCCATGATCCAAGAAAATAAATAATCGGACAATTCTTAGTTTTATTTAGGTTATTAGTATTTAATTTCTGATTAATTAGTAAGTTAATCATGAAAAAATAACAAAATTTGAGATGTTTATAGAAAAACTATCATCTACTTAGTTATTAACTAACATTTGAGGGTACCTTCTTGGAAGACCCTAGCTTGCAATTTGTCCTCGTCTCGGGTCTCCTATATATATTTTTATATTTTTTTTTACAAAAACAATACCTTTAAGGAATAAAAAAACAATGAAGAAAAGAGTAAAGGAAAAGGAGAAACAATTGAAAAGCAAACACAAGATGGAAAAAAAACTAGGGTACCGTGCAATGGTCAAGGTTGCAGGAAATTATTAAGTCTGCCTCTCTAGTTGCAGGTTGCAGGACCTATTCCTCTCAAGCTAGTAGCCGTAGGTAGTGCGTGAACCGCAAGAATGCTTTAAATTCATATTTAAAAAGAGTGGAGGGCAGAAAACATGACAAAAAGGCCAACTGGCATTTTAGCCATTTACATTTTTGCCCTTCTTGTCTGTTTTTACTTTTTTCCTTTTTTTCCACGCGGAGCAGCAGTTCTATCGCTTGCTGCTCTACATAGACTACACATATATATAGGGATCTGAAGTGAGCGAAGCGTCTTGCGAGTAAGTTTGGGCTCGGCTTGCATAAGCTTAGTTCGTGCTCGACTTTAATATTAAATGAAGCGTTTTGTGAATACGAATCCTAACTCAAATATTAAACAAAGCAAGTTCGGCTCGATTCGGCTAAACTCGTGAGCAAGCTCGGATAAGGCTCATCTCGCTTATTAAACTCGGCTCGTATATTTTTTATTAAGTAACAAATAACAATATATAGTCAACATTACTCTTTTACTCAATAATAACAAATATATTATATACCTTTATATTTTTGTTATTTATATATATTATATATATATATATATATATAATAAGAAATATATGATATTTTCATTAATCATTTTATCATATGATATAATCATATAGTACAAGTGTACAACTGTACAAGTTATTGTGTCATTTAATACAAATATTATAAATAGATAGTTTATACTTTGAAAATTGGAATCGTATACTGTATATCATATAATCATTAATCATTATATAATCATATGGTATATCTGCATAAGCTATTGTGTTATTTAATCAATACATTATAATTATATACTTTATTCTTATAAAACATATATGATATATTACATTATCTTATATCTAAGATAATATTAATATTAATTGTAAGATAATATGATCATAAAATTTAAGTATGAGTGTATGACCATTAGATCATTATGAATTTATTACTTAGAGTTTGAGTATTACTATTAGATTAAATGATTAATAATTAAGTAACTAATTTGTTTCTTATAATTTATACATTATAATCACAATTTACGGTAAGTAAAAACTTAACAATTTAAATTTAAATTATATATCATGAATTGTGATAATGAGAATATATAATATAAGTATATAAGTTATAACAATTAACATTGACCCATTACCCATATAAATTAGATAATGATACAATCATATAACTATATAAGTATATAAATGTTTACATATAAGATGCAATATATATTAATATTGACATTATATACTTGACTCGTATTAAATATTAACATTTTAATATATTAACTAAATAATACTATATGTAATATGAATTTATAATGGTAGATTATTGGTGCGTGTGAGTGTGACATAAAGCGTTTGACATTATCATTTAAAAACACTTAATATAAAATATAAAAGAAAAAAAACATGATTGAATAAACAAAATTTTTAAATCGCAATTATTAAAATTGAAATATCAAACTGACCATAAATAATACTAAATAACACAATTTTTATTCTTAATTCTTAAATTTTGAATTTTGAATTATTGATTAAATTTAATACTGGCCGTCCAATTTAATTGAATTTAATCTTAGACGTTGGATTTAATCAATAGAACCAGTCTCACCATAAAATGCACACATAAGATTAATTCCAGGTGCACTATAAATTAATCTTTAAGCAAAAAAAAAAAACCTAACCCTAAATCCTAATGGCCGTCTCTTTCTCACACTCACACAGCCGTCGTCCCTTCCTCTTCCTGACTTCCTCACACACACGCGCTCGCAGGCTCGCAGCGATGCTCTCCTCTCACCTCGCCTCTCGCCGTCTCGCCTCTCGCCTCTCACCTCGCCTCTCACCGTCTCGCCGTCTCGCCGTCTCGCCTCTCGCCTCTCGGTTTGCCTCGATCGATATCTTGCTTTCTTACCTTTAGTTAACATGCAACTGAATGACCATTGTGCTTAAATTGGACTTTAGTGGCATAAATTTGAGAGCTACTGTTCATGGATTTTCTGATGGGTTTATGTTTTCTAACTGCTTCCCTTTTTTAATTTTTTTTATTATTTAACTGCTTTCATGAGTTTCATCTGATCTGAGATAATCACTTCCCAGTGAAAAACCTTAGCTGGGAATAAGTGCATTGAGCACAATAGTAATAATTCTATTTCAAAAGCTGATCCTTTCTCCCCATAATTATTTGCTGTTGGTTTTGATAGCCATGTTAATTCAGTAATAAAAAAGTCGAGCTCGAACAGGGTTCCAACCCTGTCGAGCTGAACTCGAGGAGCGAAGTCAGGCTCGACTCGAGCTCGAGCCTGACTCAAAAAATAAACGGGACAGCCCAAGCTCGGCTCGGTTACACCCCTACATATAAGTTGCCCAAATCTTCACGTTTTACCAACGAACCAGTTCAGATTCTCCTTCGCCTTCCCTCCGCTAGCTCTCAAAATGTATCAAAATTGTCCATGTCCAGTTTTACGGAATGTTTCGAATTCCAGAGTGATGGTCATGCTCCACGCCAAGATCTGTGCAAGCATGTTCCTCACATCCCTCAACCACGGGTATTCTTGTTTCTTTGTTTCTTGTAGTTTTCTTTTAAAAAAAAAAACCACGGGTGCAGTAGTTTTCTTGCTTTTATTTCCCTCAAGTTTTTTTTTTTAATTAAAAAAAAAATTTGTATAGAGCTCAAGTGTTGGATGAACAAGGTGCAAAACATGGATGAACCACATCGAGACTTGTTAAACATTTGGGTATTTGACAGGGGGAAATCTCCTAGGTTTTGGAGAGAAGGGCAGAAAAATGTTAAGGACTATAGCGAATCATGTCCATAAGCTTCCTATTTTTGCAGTAGGTTGACCGATCGAGTGTTCATCGATCCATATGATATGTGTATAACATTTCCCTATGATGCTGAATGTGCAAAGGA